>NC_090726.1:166945340-166955340 GCF_036898095.1 Palaemon carinicauda
TTACCGTCTCAGGTGAGGGACTTGTCAACTCGAGCTCCCACTGGCAACTACAACTCCCTTTGTCACCAAAATGCAACCATTGCAAAACACATCTGAGACATGGGATTTTTTGTGGAACACTCATGAATATATAGTCCATTTTCCTTGACGAATAATATACATATATATACATGAATTAAGACATTTCCACTGCCCCCCCCCCCACCCCGAAGCTCCTCACTCTCGGAGGAGGTGTGCACTCGCCCTCACTAGTGTATGATACATGGAGGACACTCTAAACCGGAATAGGCATAGCATGTAATAAACAGAAATGCAACATGAATTGTACATATAAATCAACCCCCCCAAAAAACATCTTCCACAAAAAAAGAAATAATAAATGAAATAGGGCATGTAAAAATGTTAACAAAATAATATAAGTAATTCCACTCATTTCTTCATGAATCCTTTGCAACCAAAACACAAAATACACCAAGTGAAATAAAAATCCGGACATCAGTTTTACATAACCTTATCAACAACCTCCTTCTGGTTTTGGGCAATATGGGCTTCTGGGCGGGACATACGTAAGAATAGATATTCCTTCATCCCTCGATTTTACTTGTCCGGGTTTACGGTATAAATTCGCAACACAACTCTCTACAACCGTTTCACCATTTATTCAAATCACTACAACACTTTCACTTGCAGCTGTCAACTGGTGGCCACTGACCGGTTTCCCAAGAAAATCATTCATCTTCCCTCCCTTCTCTTATAACATTAATTATAAGGTAATCACATCTACACATTCTCTAACACTGTCCATCCTCAAGGCTGAACTTTAATCTCGCAGCCACTTGCAATTCGGGAACCACCACGGCCCTAGCAACCAAGAAACATATAAATACATGAATAATACAGCATCCGCCTGACGGATCTCACTTGACCTATTTAACCTCTGATTGGTTTTAGGTCAACTCAGCAATGTTATACGTATTTCCACACTCAGCAGAACTACCACAACATTTTACTTATACATTTAGCATCAACATAAAAGAACACATTGTTATCATCAAGTTTATTTAAAACTCTTCAAAAGAAGAAATGAGGTCTGTTAAAAAAACAACAACAACAAAGGAAAAAAAATTCTACTAATCAACTCGAGGGATGTCTCGTATGCAGGGGTAAGGAAGGACACTTTTGAAAACTACCTCTTCAAGTACCACATGTATGTGTGCCTGATGATGTTCAGAAACTGCGCCATTAACAATGCTTCGTATCACAACTGTGTAAGACTTAACCCTCTTTACTCGGTACGGACCGAAACACTCTGGCTTTAGTTTGTGTTTCCTAGGTTGTAATCGTATCAAATACACACGATCACCCACAAATATTTTTACCGGTTCGGTTTTGAACCGACCATCATACTTTGAGCTATGATTTTCATTAGCTCTTTTCAAAAACCTTTCAGTTGTGTTCATTAATCTCCTCAATAGATTTAATAAATATACACGGTATTGCTCAGTTGAATAATTGGCAATTGTTGCGAATTAATAATTACAGTATATGGTAACGCAGCATCCTGTCCATACACTATAGATAAAGGCGTACCCTTGAGCGTAGCATTATATGCAATGTTCAAAGCTTGCTCAGCTGTAGGAAGCAAGGCGTGCCAATGAATGGGGTCATCAGCCACTAAGTTACGTAAAATTCACACTAGTTCCCTATTATGAAATTCCACTAATCCATTTGCTGAAGGCCTATATGCGGTCATTGAAAAGTGTTCAATTTTCATCCAGTCCGTGACTGATTTCACCACCTTATTTATAAACTAAAGACAATTATCACTTATCAAAATTATCGGGCAACCAAACCTAGTAACGAAAGAACAGAGCCAGTGGGCTGATGAATTTGCAGATTTATCCAACATTGCGTAAGTATGAGGGTACCGAGTAAATGCATCTACAAATACACATATATATTTATGTTACGTTAACACAGTAGGAAATGGTCCTACTACATCCGTACGTACTTTATAAAATTTGATAGGAATCACAGGCCACTTTCTGGCTTCCGATACAATGATTTTATGTTCTTTAAAACACTTGCAAGCATGAAAACCTTTTCTATAAATCTCAATAGATTTTTTCATTCTAAACCAAAAGAAAGATTCACGTGCTCTCCTTAATGTTCTATCAATCCTTAAATATCCTGCATACGGACTTGCATGTACAATGTGGATGGCTTGTTTAATTAAAGACGGAGGAAGAACTACCCGTGCACAAAATTCCCCTCCCCTCTTCTCTTAAGCACAATATGGGATATCATTTTCAATTAAAAATTTCTCACGAGGCACATTCAGATATGACAGTTAACTCTCCGATTCCCCTTTAATCACTGCTCGCACTCTTCCCATCAATTCCTCTTTTTTCTCTCCCTCTAGGACTTCCTTTATGTCACAACCGCCCAAGTCAATCAAACCTGCTTCAACAGGGCATTCATTCTGGACACCCCTGGTCATTTCCTCGGTCACCCACTTATATACATCTTCATCTCTCTCTCTCTCTCTCTCTCTCTCTCTCTCTCTCTCTCTCTCTCTCTCTCTCTCTCTCGATGTCTTCTGCTAACGCATTGTAAGAAATCTTATCTTGTTCTCTATTTTCTCTATTATGATGGTGGTCTTCAATATTTTGGTTACGTTCTCCGTTACTCTTTTGTGCCCTAGTTATTACTCCTATTACTGCACCTATGGAGAGGGCATCAGCTACCTTGTTAGCTTTACCTTCTATGTGGTGAAAACCGTTTATATTAAACTCTAAAAATCTTTCAATCCATCTCGCTTGAAGGTCAAATCATTTTTATAATACAAATCACGTAAGGGGCGATGATCATTTTGCAACTCAATCGACTGACCTAATAAAAAGAACCAATGCCTCTCTAGAAACCAAAGGATAACCAAAGCCTCTCGATCGAATGTACTCTAATTCTTTTCTGACCCTTTTAATTCCCGGGAAACAAAACAAATTGGTCGCTTTTTGCCTTTTTCATCTCGCTGAGAAACTACGCCAGCAATAGCAACGCTTCTCGCATCTGTTGTCACTTAAAACAAGCGATTAAATCTAGGATATGTGAGTAATTCATTGCTAGGTAAGGCAGCTTTCAATTGCTAAAGGCCCTTTCTTCTTCCACTCCCAAATTTATTACTTTTTGCTTCTTTAAAGAATCCAAGGGTCTCGCTATCTCACCAAAAACTCTTATGAATTTACAGTAATAACCCGCAATTCCTAGGAACCCAACTACTTCCCTAGAGTTACGTGGGCTGGGAAAATCTCTAATAGCCGCTACGTTACTGGGGCAGGGTTGGATACCATCTGGGGTTATTATGTGACCTGAAAATTCGACTTGTTTACAGAAAAACTTGCTCTTTGATAAATTTATTTTCATACCATTAAATCGTAATGCTTTTAAAACTTTACGAATATTATTATTATGTTCTTCGGCCGTTTTCCTTGTAATTATGATATCATCTAAATAAGCAAGAAAATTATGGCCAATTAATGGCGACAAAACAGCCCTCATTACTCTAGAAAAATGACATGGAACATTTTTAACACCTGAAGGAAGAAAATAAAACTGAAATAATTGATTGTTAGCTATAAATGCCTATTTACATTATCAGTCTTCCTAAATAGGTATTTGATAGTATCAAGATTTTAAATCAACAGTTGTAAAATATTTGCTATCTCTTACTTTCACAAGTAATTCTTCGATCGAGGGGAATGGAAATGCATTATCCTTAGTGACTGCATTCAACTTCCTATAATCCACATATAATCTTACCGAGCCATCATTTTTCCTAACAACTACAATTGGAGAAGCCCAGAGGGATTCGCTCTCCTCAATTCTCCCTTGTTCCCTTAATTTATTATTTTCCCTTTCTTTCTCTCCCTGGAACTGAATGGGTACCTTATAAGGCCTTGACCTGATCAGCTTCACCTGCCTAGTTTCAATGCTAATGGGAAATCGATCAATCCTCCCGGGTGGCTCATCTACAATTGCAATTACATCGGAATAATTATTGACAATGTCACTAACTACCAGCTGATATTCTGACGGACATAATTTCGCGCTTGCATAATCAAATTCTGAGTACGTTCGTCTGTGCAGGCTGGAGATGTGGCTCCCAACATCCATTATAAGCAGTTTCCAGTAACTGTAATTCACACACAGAATCACTCCCTAAAACAGCTCTTTTATTTGAGAAATTAACTATCGTTACATCACTCTGTTCTCTTTAATTTCTGTTAAGCGTTCTAATATCATATGAGTCCAATTGTCATGGGGTTTAACAGATATGCTCGTAAGGGTCAGGGGAGACAAGACTTCTTCTCTCTCATGTACAGCTGTTACCCTACTTAAAGTGTCTCCAAGCTAACTCATGCTCTTACTGTCTCATGACTTTCTATCGGCAAAAGGTACCCTCATGCTTTTACTGTTATTGTATCTTTTCCCCAAAAAATGCAAATTTGGTTATTTGAGATAAAATCTATTCCTAAGATAGCCTCGATTGCTGGAATTCCTAAGGTGGAAAAGACAAAAAAATATGTGTAAACTTCAAAGACCCCACGTTGAATTTGACAATTGTTTTATGGTTTATGTGTAGTTTATTTCTTTCTGGCGTGTCAAGAACAATGGATGCTGCTGGCGGTAGTGGATTTGAGGAGAATTTTTTTTCAATCAATGAAACAGTGGCTACCCTGTTCATCAGCGCTCGGATGGATTTATCTTGCAGGTCGATCCTAACTGCAAAGATTCCTAGACGACCATTACGAGAAATGGGGTACGGGCCAATGACCTAAGCTGGTACTCTCCCTAGTGCTGCGGGGGTGAGGTCGGGGGTAGCGATGAAGAACCCAGTGCCTGCTGTGTCATGTCTGTCATCACTGCTTCCTCGTCTACTGCTTGTGATGTCATGTGGGGGGGCATCGAACTCCCTCGTCTCCCCCTTCCTCTGTTTCCTTTTCCTCGGACGTCAGGCGGCGGGAGGTGTGCGTGTGCCACAGCCGCCCCCCAGGGCGTTTTTTGCTGTGCACTCTCGAGATAGATGACCGTAGGCCTGACAAGTGTAACAGCGAGGGGATCTTTGGGTGGGGCCCCTCCACTCATCGGTGCCCTTCTCCCCCAGAGTGCCAACATTTGAAAATTCTGCTAATCTGATGACTACATTCCCCCTTACCACTCTTCGGGGGTCGACTTCCTCTCGTGGGTGCCAACTTCTCGGAATCGGCCCCGTTATTCCTAGTCCTTTTTTCTTCTGGCAAACTGTCTCAAATGTTTTGTATCACACTCACTACGTCTGCTAACGAGCGATTGTCATCGAACAAATAACCACATAAATACGGGTTAACTAATCTGCAAATATGTTTGCGGGCAATTGACTTTTTGTCACCTGGGAGATTGGCACTCCGAGTAGCAAACGAACCGCAATCCTGAAAAATGCGAGTTGGAAAACTAAGAAAGAATTCACCTTCCCGTATTTTGGGTTTATAACTTTATTTTAGGTATCCCTTTCTCACATCAGGAAAGACATACTTCTCAATTAAGCGTAATTTTATTTCAGTATAAATTCTTAAACTGTCTTGTGGCCAACACATTTCCTCCATTGCCTGAGCATCTTTCAGCAATCTAATCACTTAAATCTCTTTTTCTCTTTCCGACCACCCATATGTGGCTACTTCAAAGTCTCTAAAAACACTTCAAATGATTGTAACCCTTCGTTAGGCCGTTGATCATCAGAAGGCCTAATACTTGCCTGGAGTTCTGGCAACTTTCAAACTACAATTTGCGTATCTTCACTTGGCTGTGAATGTGTACTTTCACTTGTGTGCGTTAGAACTTCATCCATGTACGTCGGATATGCTCTGGTTGTGCGCTGCTCGTGTTCTCGTTCCACCAACAGTTTGTTTATTAACTGTTGTGAGTTATCTAAGTTATTTTCCAATTCTTGCTATCTAATTACCTGTCTATATTCTTCATCGGCAACACTATATCACACTTCTCCTTCGTTCTCATCCCCTGCAGCAGCAGCGTCTGCCATGTTAGTCCTTGTGTATCTAGGTATCTTGAACTTTTATTTCACCGGCTCAAAGAACAACTTCACTCACAGAATACACAAAAGAAAATATGACCCGTGTAGACGGATATTGAGATGTCAGAATTTGATTTTTCTTCATTTATCACAAAACTTTTGTTCGTAACTAAACTATACACAACTACCCTCTGAGGTGAGGGACTTGTCAACTCGAGCTCACACCGGTAACTAAAACTACCTTCTTTACCAAAATGAAACTATTGCAAAACATGCTGAGACATCGGTTTTTGTGGAATACTCATGAATATTGAGTTCATTTTCCTTGACGACTAACATACACATATATACATGAATTAGGACACACACACACACACACACACACATATATATATATATATATATATATATATATATATATATATATATATATATATATATATATATGTATATATATATATATATATATATATATATATATATATATATATATATATATATATATATATATATATATATATATATATATATAGTGTGTATATGTGTGTGTCACCATTATGAATAATAAGTAATAAGTAAAAAAAAATTTTACCCTACTAATTTAAAACTAAACATGAAATATAGTAATATAATACTATGTTTAGCAGTATTTTTACAGCAACAGTATGCACTACAGGCTGATCATTTCATCTGTATCAAAAGATTAAAAACACTTATAATCTGGAATTGGCAATGAATAACTATACTCTAGTCTTCAAATTAGCTTCTTGAGAACTGCTTTGGTTCTCCGTGAACGACCTACTAAAGTCTTGAAGTATGAATAAGGAGTGATTTTTAAATTATCTGCAGGTAATTAAGAGCCATTTCTATCACTCAATAAAATTCTCGTTAAAAAAGAAAAAAAAAAACTAAAAAAAAAAAAAACTAAAGCATTTTTAGTCAATTACCTCAAACGTGAAATGTTACATTATACTACAGCAGCCGTTTAGGTTTAGGCAATTCCCCCTGAAAAACAATTGGCCGTTCTTTATGAGAAACTCGTAAATATGATTTTATTGGCTATTAAAAAGGGACTTTAATGAGAGAGAGAGAGAGAGAGAGAGAAAGAGAGAGAGAGAGAGAGAGAGAGAGAGAGAGAGAGAGAGAGAGAGAGAGAGAGAGAGAGAGAGAGATGTGCATGAAAACATTGATCATATTTCTTTGTGATCTGAAATAGATTTATCTTGAAATACTTACTCCATCATGTAGAAATATTTTTCTTTATCAATGGATCTTTAAAAACTTTGTTCTTTGACTATGGTTTTTCGATTAAACTTATATTGATATGCAAATTATGTATCTTTAGTTACTTATTGCCATATAATCAGTTAAATACTATACCATAAATCCCATTAATACATATACTTTATTATATACAATGTATAATTAAAACTTAGAGAGTGTTTTCTTTGCTAGTCATAACTTCTCTTCTGGGAAAAAAATGCAGAGTACCTGCTATCAAAATGGAAACCCTGACAAAATTAGTATCTCGTAGAGAGAAATGGAAAGCAAACAAAAACAATCAAGTTACTTAGAAGTTTTATTGTACAAGGTGTTAATATATTAGAGCTTTCTAAGTAAACATAACGCTTATAGTCAATGTGTATGTTTCTAAATGAAGTATTCTTTGTGTGTTTTTAATCTTTGAATTAAAAAAACTTATTTATCAAATCTTTAGGGTAGTTCCTTGTGGATTGTTATAGTTAGAGTGGAAAAAAAGAGACATTTTACAACTATTTCATAACAATATTTATGTCTACATATGATCGAAATACTTTATAAATTGTTTCCATATTTTATAAGATCAGGCCCTTGTAAAATAGATATACAAATGTACCTACGTTGTTAATTGGAATACTACTTATGTAAAATCATGCAATAATATATTATAGTTTTCTTTTCGTCCTATTCACAGTAAAAAAAGAATTGTGACAAGAGAAACTTGTAATTCATACACTCATTATGATGCTATTGTTTTCCTGAATAGCGGTCATTTTCAAAATATAATAAAAAATAATTTGAGTAATAATTTCAAAGGAAAAGGTCATATTCAGTTAAAATAACATTTATTTGCGTTGTTTTAATACGCCTATTACAGAATTTATCTAACTTTTGTATTCCCTATAAATTATTGGGATAGATTCCGAACTAGAAGTCCAAGATTGAACTACATTTTCAGCCGATAATTGTTAATTTTTTTTTTTACTTAAACGACATGTTTTGTAAAGTTTTTTCTATGGGAAAAGTAAGTGATTAGTATGCGATGTTCATATTTTTCAAACACGCTTCTCTTTATTACAGATATAATAAGTGTAAATTAATCTCATATTCGTTGCTGATTCAGATATTTGTTTTTTTTTCTTTCTGGTCGTATTTTTCTTTGAATTTTCCTTTAGAATAGATTCAGTTTATAACAGTAAAGGGAATAATTTGTTAGACGAATATTATTGTGAAATAATCCGAATCTGTTTTCTATATTAGAACCGCTTGTATATTTAGCAGTCCAAAGAAAACAATGCCAATTTTAAATAGATTATTGTAACACTGTCTGGTATAAACTTATCAAATAAAGAATTTATACTCTTCATTGACACACCTTTACCATGTACTCTATAAAGTGTCTGGTATGACTAAGTTTTATCAATGACTTAAATAAGACCTTATGGCACGTAATTTACTCTAATTTTCCTTTCATTGAAACGAATAGGCACAATAATCACTAGAAAAACTATATTCATCATTTTAGGGAAACATTTACCTCTCCGAAACTTTTTGAATTGTTTGTCTATTCCTTGAATCTTATCTTATATCCTGTAAGTAGAATTTCCTCTCAGTGATACCTGATTTTCTTTTTCTTTTCTTTTTTAAGAAATTATTCTTTCTACAAACACTATTAAGTTTTTCTAATAGTCTCTGTGCACTGTCGTTAGTAATGTCGGGGCTGATAGGACAGTTCATTGAGGATATAAACTCTTAAATCTTAATTTCCAGTGTAAATGGCATAAAAAATATTGTAACTCACTGCTATTTTGCAAAAAGCAGGTCATTCCTCCATCCACCGTTTTATCATAAAAAAATTCTTGTTTTTACGATAAAGAAATTATCATGTATTTTATATCGTAAAATAAATCAACATAGCATCTAGTCGAATGCTTTTTATGGTAAATATATACTGAGTTATGGTTCGATTAAAAATTGCAAATGCATATTCAGTAATGAGTAATTTATCTACACATTTTTTTTATATTAAACACCATTTTTGGAATTTTACTAATGTTGCAAGTCTGGATTTACTATTCTTACTCTAATGATAAACCTTCTCCTTCAGTTTTATGGATACTTGCTTATTTTAAATACCTTATTTACCCTTTGAATTGTAGACTTGGAATACGTCCCATCTCGCTCTTCCTTAAAAAGTGCTAATCTCGCACGAAATTACCAGTAGCGTTAGCAAAAAGGACTTATTGAGGTAAATAATCCAGAGATAATATAGGAAAAATAAGATTTTAAAACATTAAGGTTATTGCTTAATAGAAGGAAAACATTGGAAATTATTAGGTTATGGGAGATTATATTTACTCAAGAGCCTATAATTTTCTATGCAGGGAGATAAATATCTCTTTCAAGAGAGAGAGAGAGAGAGAGAGAGAGAGAGAGGAGAGAGAGAGAGAGAGAGAGAGAGAGAGAGAGGTGGCTACAGTACACCTCTTGGTCTCTTAGTAACGTTGACATCGGTGGGATATAGAGCATCCAGAAGTACCATTCAGTCTTTTCTAATATTAAAATGTATTTGTTTTATTAGTGTATATTAGTTTTCAAACTCAACAAGCACACTTTTGATATAAGGTGTTTTGTTTATATATTAAATAAGATACTGAAGAAAAGAATGAGATT
>NC_090726.1:166972840-166997840 GCF_036898095.1 Palaemon carinicauda
TCAGATTTCTGACAACGGATTTTTGGCTTTAAACGAATTTCGTTTTCCCCTTACCTGAAATTTGTAAATTAGAAAACACTCAACACTTATATTAAATGAAAGTAATTTGTAATGCTTAAAATCATCATGAATATAGATAATTGCCTGCAGCTTATGTGAACCCAGGAGCTATCAATTCTATATCCTGCAGCTGTTGCTACTTGGATGATAAATTACTATGAAGGAAGCACGCACCTTGCAATGAATCAAGCTTTTGATAATCTTAAAAATTTGGTATTAAGTATTTAGCGTTTGTAAGAAGATAGTAATTTATGTGTATTATGAATTAAGTTCTCTGTGATACTCTTTTTTATTTCGTGTAGTAATGGTTTGTATTTTCTATAATAACAGTAAATAGGTTGCACTATATATATATATATATATATATATATATATATATATATATATATATATATATATATATATAATATGTATATATATATTTATATATATATATATATATATATATATATATATATATATATATATATAAATATATATATATACATATATATATATATATATATATATATATATATATATATATATATATATATATATATATATATTTATATATATATTTATATACATATATATATATATATATATATATATATATATATATATATATATATATATATATATATATATATATATATATGTGTGTGTGTGTGTGTGTGTGTGTGTGTGTGTATGTATGTGTGTGTATATATATATAAAGAAAAAAGATAAAAATAAATACTTACATCATATAGGAAAATGTCATTTATGATTTCAACATATAACACTTACCAGAAACTGAAATGTGGAGTTAATATGTATATTTAATAATTTCTTTAGTACCTTATCGAGTGTTAACAACGTATTCATAGTTTTTGTGAGTTTTCCTCTTCCATTTGATACCATCCTTGTTATACTTTCTTACATATAGTTCTATCCAATTTAAAAATTATTTTATACAATACTCATCATTGTTTATTTGATACAGTGCATTCATATGCTTCCGAATATGACACTGTAACTATATCTGAACAAATATTATGGACCATTTCACTACGATTATCTCGGATTTGTATCCATCAGCTTTTATTTATGCATTTTATGTATATATTCAAATAATTACTCCATAAAAGCAATCTTTTGATCTGAGTGGGAGCCATTGAAATTAAATTTTAGACTATGTACGTTGATCTAAAAAAAAACAGAAGTACATTATGTGATAAGTAATTCCCTGGGTATGTGAAATAGTGTATTTTATTTACTTAGTGTTTCATCTCCTAATTTTTCAGAAAAATACTGGGTAGGACATGGACGGCTATATCAGTAATTGTGAAGTAATAATATATGCATATGAGACGGGTAACCAAATACCCCACCCAACTAAAGTAGGGTTTAGTAATTAATCAGCAACTTCGTAATTTCTCTCTCTCTCTCTCTCTCTCTCTCTCTCTCTCTCTCTCTCTCTCTCTCTCTCTCTCTCTCTCTCTCTCTCTCTCTCTCTCAGCAGAGTCAATAGAGTTAAACTAGTGTGTTGGTGTATTTATTTCCAGTTTTAAAAGGTTCTTGTAAATTGAATGTTGTTGTTTTTAAGTGTCCAAATATCTCCATGACAATACAATTTACCGCTCAATTGACCTTATCCAGTACTAGATTACCCCCTATGTTTCAGTTTTCTCGAATGTTCTGGATAAAATAAAGAACAAATGATGGGTGTTTATTTTTTCATATCCTTAATAATATTTCTCAATTAATATTAATTAGTATTATTTATGTTGTGTTTATTATGATATACTGTAGATCATATGGTCAATTCATTTTTATGATAGTAACTTATGAAAAAAATATGACTATTACCTTAATTTTGAATTGCTAATGGTTATACGTGTCTGCATCCCTGAGCTCTGACTTACCAACAAATTTACCTTTCACAAATGCTTAATACTTGTTTTAATTTACATCTCAGCATCTTTTCAAGATCCGTGGATAAATGCTTTCTAAACATATCCACTAGAAAAGGCTACAATATAGCTAATTATGTATTAGCTTTTATGTTTTTACTTTTACTGTTTACTATCAGTTTTATACAATTTCACTTGAAAACTATTAAAAACCCATAACTATCATGTTACGTAAAATATATCTCTTGTTATTCGAAAATGATAAGAAAATTGTGCGTTCTACCAGTAAAGTGATTATGAACAAGAGCCTTCTTCAACATTCTTTAAAAAAGATGAAAAATCTATATGACTGATATACCAACTATAATAATTAACTTTGGGAATTTTCACCTAAAATTTATCTATTTGTTATGGAATTTTTGCATTCCAAGGTTCTGAGAGAATTTAATAATGTCTCACGATAAAAAGATATTAGTGTTAGATACAAATCTCCTACTCCCACATTAATGATGAGTAATGGAAGTAAAAAGTTAATCTAATGGACGTTTTTATGTGCTTCCTATATAGTATTGGTAACCATTTCAATTTTAACTGCTCTTAAAGATATAATAAACGGGTATAGGTTTTGTTAAATTGATTTGTTGATTTTATTGCATTATCCGACCTCTCCAATATTCCTGATAGAGAATTTAAATTCATTAGGTTCCCTTTTATTTTCAGAATTATGTGAGTTATCAAAATTCATATTGAAAACGTGCATGGTATTTAGGAAAAATTATGGCAATTTTATTGAATTGTATTTATTTATTTTCGTATATCGAGTATTGTCCAACATAATATTTTTTTTTTATATTATTGTTCGAATGGCATTTAAATCTTTAAAGATCGCTCATGAATAGCAGAAGCAAGTGACAGGGACAATATCCTAGAGACTAGCCTAATACAGATACTGTAGGATAAGAGACCAACCCGCTCTCCATCCTAGATAGAAGTAGGGAGAAGGAGGCAATGGCAGGGAATGACAGTAGGTAACCCTACAGGCTCTCACAACCCCCACCACCACCATCCCTCCTAAGTTTACAAGGATAGTGATGTTGCAGACACTACTAGAAATTATACAGTTTAAACTGGACCTTATCTCCCGTCCAGCAATTCGTCAGGCAAGGACGTTTCCAATAGGTCACCACCATGGAGTTGAAATGTCTTTTTCGATTCAATTTTTATATTTCTCTACCGTGTTTTAAATTTTTCCTTCTCACTTGACGGTACAACCGTTTGCAATAAAACACCAGAGAACAAATGGGATCTGTCACATGTGCTATTCTGGTCCACATAAATGTATCAGGAAGAGAGAGAGAGATGTGCTATGGTTTGTTGAAAAGATTGTACACAAGAAATCATGTTTTTGTTTTAGCATTCAGGAGACTTTTGTTTTACCAACATTCAAAGAAAGAAGACATTTTAAAAATTATAGCTGAATTTTGTTCAGTTATTTGATAGAGAGAGAGAGAGAGAGAGAGAGAGAGAGAGAGAGAGAGAGAGAGAGAGAGAGAGAGAGAGAGAGAGAGAGAGAGAGAGAGAGAGAGAGAGAGAGAGAGAGAGGATATTTTTCATGGATATATTTAGCTTTTTACAGATTCAGGGCAAAAAAACTATAATTCGAGTTTTGAAATGTAATCAATCAGTACTTTATATACCATGAGAGATATAAACGAGACAATGAATAGAATTACTATTCATTCATAAGATATAACTTGTATTTCTGCAGTACTTTAATATCTCTCTCTCTCTCTCTCTCTCTCTCTCTCTCTCTCTCTCTCTCTCTCTCTCTCTCTCTCTCTCTCTCTCTCTCTGTTTATATCCGATATAGGTTGTATACAGAAATAGGAGGAATTTTTTAGGATAGGGACTATTTGATAATTTTATGCACAATCTTCAGACATTGTTACATTTCAATCTATATCGCATATAACGTTTATATGTAGAAACTCGAAGTAAATAACTATGGTTTGAACATAATGAGAAACCTTATTTTATATCAGCCATTTTGCACTTTTTTTTCTTTTTACAAAAACTCTACCAATCTTCAATATTTGTTCATCCCGATAACATTTATCGCCCTTTTTAATTATTCCTAAGCCAAAAAGACAATGTGTGAATTTCTATATCACTCATTTGTAAGGACGATTATATAAAGTTTCTAGTAAAGACTAAAGTTTTTTCATATTGTGGGTATCCTTTTCGGATAGATTTTTGCACGTTATTTTATATTGCCTCCCGCAACGATATTCATTTTAAAACACCGGTGATGTACCAATACCCAAGAACAATATTCTATAAAAAATATAAAAAACCTTGTTGGTATGGCTGAAGTGCCCATTGAAAACTGTTGTATATAACAAAGATATGTGTTCTAGTCTTTGTTTGCCCCTAGCTTTACGTTTTGACAAGGTTTTCCCGAAAAAGCCCACTTACCTCGGTAAAACATAACGAACAACTGAGGGAGTGACCAGGAACATGAAATTCCTCAACAAATAACCCTCTCTTTTTTAAACTTAGTCACGCAAAGGCCCCATTCTATCTCTTGAGAGGAGAAGCAAGGACATTCCTTTGCTTTTCCCTTAATTTTCCTTTAAACCCGACTGGGCTGGATCGTTGTGTCTTTTTCTTCTCTCCACTGTCAGTTTGCTTAAAATATACCTATCTTTTCTTAGTGCTAAGAAAACACGAAAAAAATATATATCAGAAGGAGCAGACTTGAATTCTTTTATTTTTACCATCTTCTGTGAACAATTTTATTAGAAAGAACATAGTTCCCTAATAATATAGAATAATTTATGGGTATTCTTGAATAATGTGATACAAAACTTAACAATAGAATTATGTTGGTAAGATAGTCTGGTTACTGCCTTTCCTATATGAATAACAACAGATTGCATTATAAAATATATATGATTTCTATGTTTTCGGATATTCTGAAAAAGATGAAAGCTATTGCAAATAGACAGTGTAACAAGATGTAAACAATTTTATTTTTTATTAACTGTAATTTCTAGTTTGATTATGGAATCGAATAGTTTTAGATGATATATCAAATATCCTAATTCTTTCCTTAGGTGAAATGATTTTATTTTGCACATTATTTCTTAAGTCCCATCACAAGATTGTCTGATTTATTGACAACTGAAAAAAGTCAGGAGATAGAGTAGAATGTATTATTATTATTATTATTATTATTATTATTATTATTATTATTATTATTATTATTATTATTATTATTATTATTTTATTATTATTATTGTTTATTATTATTATTATTATTATTATTATTATTATTATTATTATTATTATTATTATATATTACACACACACACACACACATATATATATATATATATATATATATATATATATATATATATATATATATATATATATTTATATATATATATATATATATATATATATATATATATATATATATATATACATATATTTATATATATCTATATATATAAATATATATATATATATATATATATATATATATATATATATATATATATTTATATATATATATATATATATATATATATATATATATGTATATATATAAATATATATATATATGTATATATATATATATATATATATATATATATATATATATTATATATAATATTATATATATATATATATATATATATATATATATATATATATATATATTATATAATATATATATAATATATATATATATATATATATATATATATATATATATATATATATTTATATATATATATATATATATATATATATATATATATATATATATATATATATATATATATATATATATATATATATATATATATATATATATATATATATATATATATATATATATATATATATGTATATATATATATATATATATATATATATATATATATATATATATATATATATATATATATATATATATATATATATATAGCCTCTGTAGAAAGCCCGAACTGACTTTCCTAACACAAGCTATGTCTTTTATCACCTTCCTCACCGAGTTTTCCAGTCACGTACCCAAAACGTAAACAAAAAAGGGATAACGAGTGTTAATAGGGTAAATCAAAAACTTTAACGAGC
Source organism: Palaemon carinicauda (assembly GCF_036898095.1). Classification (NCBI taxonomy): domain Eukaryota; kingdom Metazoa; phylum Arthropoda; class Malacostraca; order Decapoda; family Palaemonidae; genus Palaemon; species Palaemon carinicauda. Next base: position 166,978,924 of record NC_090726.1, read on the forward strand.
GGGGAGGAGGCACAAAATCACCACACTACAACTTTTAATATATAAGATACAAATTTCCTTAGAGATAAATACTTATATACTAAATGCCTTAATATTAATTGTTAACAAAATCACAAGGTTGACTAAAAACTGAAAAATTACGTTAACATCTGATATATATATATATATATATATATATATATATATATATATATATATATATATATATATATATATATATATATATATATATATATATATATATATATATATATATATATATATATATATATATATATATATATATATATATATATATATATATATATATATAAATAAATACATATATACTCAAATATGCCATATATTCTAATAAATTAATGTCTGAATTCTCATGCCGATCGCGGGATTAGAGTCCCAAGGCAGAACCACTCAAAGACAATAGCTGTTGAGGCCCAGGAATCGAACCCTGGTCCTGGAAACATGTATCACATTGACATAGCACTTACCCATGTAGGAAGACGATAGTCAGGAAGAATTGTCCTCAGCATTCCAACATCAGTCATGAAACACACCCAGTCCGTCTGAGTCATCATATTATGGCTACTGGAGGGGAGAAGTGCTTGTTCACTCCATTTAACGCCATTAGGGCTCTACAAACCTCTGAGTCAGTGACTGTGCAGAAAATCATGACTACACGCAAAGTGAAGCATGATCATCTGTACAAAGCTCTGTCTGGAAGTAATATTTTAGCTCATAAATTATGTCACTATGCCTATACTTCTAAGAGTAGAAATAATGAACAAGGAAAAAGAAAGCGTGCACCGACTGACACTCGGGTTTTCAAAAGGTTATTGAAATCTCATTGTGGTGACCTGGTTTTTAAGCGACACTCTCTGTTCTGTGGGAATGAGCTAAAGCCAAATGATAGTAAGAAACCACACAGCTGGATGAGTGTCAGATAGTGTAAAACTTTAGATAGAGGTTGTAATGTGATGAGAGACAGGACCAGTGGGCTAATGAGGTAGCTGCTGGACTCTGTGGTGTCATTGATCTGTCTGCTGCTGATGCACAGTACTATTTTCCGTTTTACGATTAATTCCGAGTTGTTCTTGTATCTCGACCATCCATGATGGCATCTGTGGAGGCACTGAAGTTAGTGGTTACGATGATGACTGAAAACATGACAGATGTTGAAGACAGCGGAGGTCTACTCCTTGTAACTCGCTGCCTTTGGCTTAGGTACTCTGTCAAAAAGATAGTTTTTTTTCCAGCATCACAGCCTACTTCTGCAACTAACTTCATCTATCTCCTATCGAGGGTTATGAAAGCGTTGTTGGATTTAAAGCCAGCATAGGACAGTTTATCAAAATTGCCAGAGAAAAGAAAGAGCACTAGCAACATTGATAAGCTGGAGGATCTGATGAAATGATACACAGCATGATTAGGGCAACAGAGAGACCTGCACGCTACAACCTCAGTGACTATGCTCATCAGAAGGTCATTGAGAGCACCTGTGCAGTCTTGTATCTAACGCCAACTTAGTGCATTCAGCAACACATTTGGTGTGCCTGCCGAAATCAAACTACACTTGGTAAAACTACACCACAAGAATGGTAGTTCGGAGCTCCTTAAAACTCTCAATGAGCATCGCATCACAAGCACATATGATGAAGTCGTGCGCTTTCGTAAGTGAGTGGCCAAGTTTGTGTTGGGCAACCATTCAGATTACCACAAGAAATTCAGCTTAAACACAGAGATCAGCCCTATCTTCAGCTGATTTGACAACTGTGATTTTTACATCTCAAGCCCAAATGGGATGAAGAGCACCCACGTCATGGTGATATCTGTCCGGCATCAACACAGGAAATATAGGTGTAATGCAGCTGAATATCCCCCGAATCAAGAAACATGAAGTGTCCACAGTGCGATTCACCCAGCAGTGTATACAGCTGGAGCACTACACGGGGCCTTCCAAGGTGAACCCACCTCTGCTTTAGACGAAAGCTCTGTCCACTGAAGAATTGCAACTTCTGTACAGGGCATTAATCTTCAGCAAGCAGCGATATGCAGCATGGCTGTTGTAAGTCCTCGGAACAAGAGATCATTTGAGTAGGCATTTTTGACGGTTCCGCTAGACCGATTATTGGCAGGCTCTGCCCAGAAGCACAAGACACTGGTCATGTTTGGGCTAATAATCGACTCACCACATGCTTAACCTGACATTATATTAACTACTTGTGTATCTCGAGAGGATTCGGAATAGTTTTGGAATGCAATACACCCAATTTGCAGTAGATCTCAAACTGTATCAGACTGTATGCCTAACTCAATGGAATAACTCACTGTGCTGATGAAGGCATCTGGCATAGAGATTCTAATCAGTGCAGAGTTTGCTGGCATCCCCAACATAATCAATGGGAGTACCTTCCCCAGCGTACTAAGTAAAACCGACTGCCAGGTGCGAAAATCTCTAGGCATTCGGAAGGCGCGATTGCAGTAACACCAGATCAGTTTGGAGACCAAACCTTTATCAAGTGAGGAAAGGATTCTGGAGTTATGAAAAGCTTTTGAATGAGTGCTGAGCAAGTGGCTGTTTGGGGGAACAGTTTCAGTGTTGATATCGCTATGGAACATATGTACGATGAAGCTACGGAGAAGTAGATGCTACACGGTGGAGCAGATGAAGAGAACAAGAATTAGCTCAATGAGGAAGAGGAGGGAAGAAAGATACTGGGCGAGGCCAATCGGGGGAAGATTGTAGTGTAACTGGAGAAGTAGAGTCGGCTAATAGTCGTGGGGCAGCAGCCCAGCGTTGATATGGCTGTTGTCTTCCAGTTTGAACTGAGTCCTGGCCCACCAGCCCTGATGGATGAGTACGGCTGCTTCAGGAAGGCTGGCAAGGCCGTATTGTTAACTATCTCAGTTTCTCGGTCATGACTCCATCTGCTCCAGGCATGTTGCTAGTTAATGGCAGCCAGCTTCTGCACCATGCTGTCTGGTCAGTCTCCGGGACTATAGGTAACCAAGCTGCAAGGTTTGGGACTCAACTGGCCCCCTATCCTCATATCTGGAAGAAAATTGTTTTGTTCGACTGATATGATCAAGAGCCTCCCAGCACAAAGGACCATGAGCAGATAAGAAGAGGTTCAGCCAAAGAAGTCTGGCTATCTCCAAACACCCCGCTTCTATACCGAGAAGGAATTCTTCACAACTCCAAGTACAAGAATCTGCTCAACAATTTTCTATGCAGCTATCTCATTCCACACAACATCAAACTTGTTAACAAATTGGACTGTGTCGTTACCCATGCTGAGGCGGACGTCACCTCTGCAGCTACTTTCTGAAAGCAGTTGCAGAAGGCGCCTCACCATCCGAATGCTCAGCAATGACAAAAATGTATTGGTTCTCTTATTGTACTGAACATCGAGGATGTGGAATAGCGATGTCTTGGACATCAACGAAACTGTTCAGCAGCTAAGCCCTTGAAAGTGAAGCCAACTTCTCAATGTTCATGCACTATCAGGCTGTGATACATTGTCATACTTCTTTGGAAAAGGATAACAGTCAGCGCTGAAGCTCCTAGAAATACACATGCCAGGTCTTGATCAAATGCTCAGTCCGCCTGGCGGGACAAACTCAGCTCTGGGAAACTGTCTACACCTCCTTACCCCTTTATAGACAGAAGAGAAATGCAACAAAGAAAGACGCACATATTCACTTCTAGTATGCCCTAATGAAGAAACTCGCACTGACTAATGCAAACCTGGAGCTTCAAGTGCTCCAAGCTCATCTTCATATGCTACTATGGATACCAGCAGACTAACGTGATCCACACTTAGAAGCTCAAAATATTGTCAACTATGGTTGGGACATCGAAGGATCCACCATCACAATAGCCGCCTCAACAACGCCAGTTACTCTCCAAGCACTCCTGGATGTAGTCAGCTGTAGCTGCACTGCAGATGGCATGGTATACAGTAGCACATGCTGCAGCTATAATAATGCAGGCCTTTCATCAATGGAGTACTATGACTGAGAGGTAGGAGACATCTGTTGTAGCCGTTTTGCTAGCAAGCAGATGAACATGGAAGATATTGGAGGGGATGTGGGTTATGAATAAATGTACAATTCATTTACTTATTATATATACTTGCATGTATATTAGAATGGTTAACAAATCAATTCAAATGAATATACGTTTTATTTTGTTAACTCTTTCACTGCTATAGGTGACAAAACTCGACCATGGGTACCCTAACACGAGCAATAAAATTGGACAGAAAATAGGGAGAAGGTAATACATTGCAAATAAATGTGCAGGACAAAATATTTCGACGGCCTAGTATTCAGCCTTTACTTCCTTTTAATGTGACTGTTAACTATTATATAATAAGATATATTTGATATATAAGAAGATGTCGATATTGCAATGTTCATAGATTTGATACATAATCGATCAATAGAGGTATTTTTTCCCAGAATTTTGGTTGAATTTGACCTTTTATCTTTTATTTGACGTTGAATTTGACACTATATAAGAAAATAACTCCTGAAATGAGTTCCCCATCCCGGAAAACCCATACAAAGAGGTATTACACAACCTTCTATGTCATCAAGAAGATAAGTTGAATTTTTTTTTTTAAATTCAAGATTACTAAGGCCGCCATACTGTATTCTGAAAAAGGCTGAAGGTAGCACAAGTAGCAACCATGGTAATTTTGCTCTCCCAACTTTATAAAATACATTTCCATAGAAAAGTTTACAGTAATTAACATTGAAGGGTCAACATCATAGCAACTGAGCTAAAGTCCTTTGTTTTTAATATCATCATCAGCTTTTGAATAATTCTATATCTCTGAGCCAGTATGAAAGATTTAACTATATGTATGTATTTAAAGAATAAAAGTGCGTTAAAGAAACTACAGTTTTATATGTAAATATCCTATTTCTTTTCATTTTGAAAAGTCTAAATTTTTTATTATATCATTGATAATAATGATAAAAATAACATAAATTAAATCGTCCTACTCGCGATGATATACAAAAAAAGTCTTATCAGTAATTTCTTAGCACATTCCTAATAATCTACACCGACTCTCTCATTAAACAAACATATGACACTTTTTGTAATTATTCCACATTCAAACAAAGAACTGGATCCAAATAATTTTCTCGAAATATCAGAAAAAACACTGCATCCTCTTCCAATTTATTTTTATTATTTTAACTCTTTCGGACAATATAAAAACAACATATATTGCAAACTAATCATATAATTTGATTACTTACTTAATACACATTTACTTCATTTTAGTATTCCCTTTTCGTATAATTGATAAATTTTTTTTTAGAAAAATGGTAATATTTTTTCCCCACATTTTCACTATTGTTTTTCGATTTGTTAGGAAATTAAAAAAAATAGTTTTATTTTTTCTCGTCTTTTTCATGAATGTGGTTATTGTTCATGTAAAATGCTGAAATAATGTACATCAAAATTAATGTTGAAATGTAATAAGAAATTTATGAATTCAGTATAGTATTTTGAACCAACTTCATTTTCAGATTTTTCTATTCATTATAAGGTTATAAGAACTATTTCACTTCTAATTTTTCTAATTTATCATTTTTTTTCTTTATCAAATATAGTTGATTAAAACGAAGAAAAAACATTATATTTTACCGGATATTTTAACTATGATTCATGTGTAGTATGATAAAAAAAAACACAAAATCTAACCTTGAAATCAGCAAAATTTTCGTTTACATGGATAATAAAGTGTATAACAGATCTGCCTTACTATAATGAACTTATATAAATGGTAAAATATATTCCGATATTTAGGTAAGATGTGAAGTCAATTAGAATACTCGATATACTATTTGTTACTCAAAGCTCTTTTAAGGTTTACAATCATTCACATATTTCATTTTACTTATAGTGAATGAAAATTTAACGGGTCTTTCTTCATCACCATGCCTTTCAAAATACTATATTTTTTTTATTTTTCTCCTAGCGGTAGATTATATATATATATATATATATATATATATATATATATATATATATATATATATATATATATATATATATATATGTATATATATACATATATATAAGTATGTGTAGGTATATACATATATATATATAGATATCTATGAATATATATATATATATATATATATATATATATATATATATATATATATATATATATATATATATATATATATATATATATATATACATATATATACATATATTTATATATATATATATATATATATATATATATATATATTTATATATATATATATATATATATATATATATATATATATAATATATATATATATATATATATATATATAAAATATATATATATATATATATATATATATATATATATAGCCACGGAACGAAAAAAGAAAAGACTTGATTGCACTTAGTACTCTCGTCATTAGGGACATCAACAGACTAAAAAATTAGTCTGTTGCCCCTGTTGATGTCACTAATGGAAGAAAGTGCTAACTCAATTAAAGTCTTTTAATTTTTCCTTTCGCGGCAATAATACAATATACATTCATCCCGTGTCAGCTTTGGTTATTTTTATACACACACACAAACACACATATATAAATTTATATGAATATATATATATATATATATATATATATATATATATATATATATATATATATATATATATATATATATATTTATATATATAGATATATATATATATATATATATATATATATATATATATATATATATATATATATATATATATATATACATATATATATTTATATATGTATATGTGTGTGTGCGTGTGTGAGCCCAGTTAAAATATCTCTTTGGGGAGTGCGAGAAGCATGCCCAAACCAGATCTATCTACCGCTCTCCATGATCTCTTCCACATAGGGCACACGAGTAATTTCTTTTATTTTATCCTTGCCAATCTGCCCTGCAATTTAACTCCCAATATTCTTCAGTTTTTTTTTTTTTTTCTCAAATCGGCAAAAGCTGTTGGATATTGTTTCATTGCCATACCACGACTCATGCCCATACAGTTACTAAACTGATTAATAGTCTGTTTTTTATATGCAATTTCAGGAGATTAAAATTTTAAATTTTACTCAACCATTCCAGTGTTTGATATTCTTTTATAATCATTCATTAAACTAACTTCTATATATCCTATATTATAGGTAATTTTTCCCAATTATTTAAATGATTCCACCTCATTAATAATTTTTCCTTCCGTTGATATATCACCTTCCATTGCATATTCTATTATCATTATTCAGTTTTCATCATCTATGACGTTCCTCTATTAATCTTGAGCTAAACCTCACGTGATATTTCATGAATTCTGGCAAGCAAGCTCTCCAAGTCCTTAGTTGTTTTACTAAGACGGACAGCATCATCAGCATAATCTAGGTCAGCGAATTACCTGTTACCAATCTATTCAATATTTCTCCACTATCAGCAACTGACATATCCAAATGAGTAGATGTGATAAAAAATCTTAACGAAATGACATATATGTTATAGAAGGTGGATCCGGTGAAAGTGAATTTGTTGTTAGAAATATATAGGTAAATCAGGCTACGGGTATTGTTACCATTAGGCTATATCACATTAGATATGAACATAATATATCTATTCATGTCTAATGAGATATATGTCGGTCTATGGATGCCAGTACTCATAAGTTAAAAAACAATAAAAGCTTGAATATATTGATAAACTGCTTTGCTTCAAATAGCAAGATTGCATTTGTAAGGAGACTATAACAAAGATAAAAACTTTTATTAGTGATGTATAGTTTTGATGATTTGTAAAATCGATTACTAACATACATTCTCCGTTTAAAGATTAAATATATTCTTAGCGGTGTTACATAGGTTGCTCCATGATCCCTGATAATACCATGACCTATTTGATGATCTACCTGTGACAGCAAATAAGTATTGTTGAAATATTCTACTGGAGACCCATGGTGTCGTATGCTATTCTTTTCAAGTTTAATTCTTTCGCAGTTTTATTATTATTATTATTATTATTATTATTATTATTATTATTATTATTATTATTATTATTATTATTATTATTATTATTATTATTATTATTATTTGCTAAGCTAGAACCCTAGTTAGACACGCGGAATGCTATAATGCCAAGGTCTCCATCAGGAAAGAATATCCCAGTGAGGAAAGGGAATAATGAAATTAGTAAAATATATGCTAAGTAATGAGCAATTCAAATAAAATATTTTAAGAACATTAACGACATCAAAACATATCTTCCATATATAAACTATAAAAACAGACTTATGTCAGCCTGTTCAACATAAAAACAGTTGACTCACCAGTTAATTGCAATGATGGAATTTAATGGAAATATAAATTCTTTTGCCTAACATAAAAACTGCATCATTATGTAACTCCTTCCCTACTTCTGAATATGATATTAACATACGTATAAAAAGGATTTTATATGTTACGTGAACAAAAAATATGAACTTACGATATATGAAAGAGTAATTCTTTTCATATTTTATAGAGATTTTGAACTTAAAGAGACGTCAATTAAAATCGAGCTCGAAATGATTCAGTATATTTTTGCAACATCCAATGAGAAACATAAAAGTATTTGTACCTGCTCAAACCATATCCAGCAAACGTTTTAGGCATCAAAGGGAAGTAATTAAGAGTGAGTTGGACCCGGTAAGCTTCCCCCCCCCTCATTTTTTGTGTATTTTTATATATAAATAAAAAAGTTAGTTTGTCTATATAAAACACATTTATATATAAATATATAAAAAGACATATACATACGTACACAGAGACACGCATTCATACACACTGGCATAATATATGTATAGACATATACATACATGTACAAATATGTCTATGCATATATTATGCATATGTGTATGAATGCCTGTCTGTGTATAAGTATGTACAGTATATGTCTTTTTATATATTTATATATAGATGTGTTTTATATATACATATAGTTTTGCTTATGTATTTATATAAATAAGGCTACCGTTATTCATATAACCAAACTGTATTGAAAGTCAAAATAAGAATTTACCGGTCACCCAAAATTACCGTTTTTGGCAGGTGTCTAATGAGGTTTGATCTCCACCCAGTATACACCTGATAACTGCCCAGGTAGCTGGTAGGGAAGTGTCATTGTTCTATAAGCCTCTATATGTATGCTCGTACGTTTACTTTCCCTGTTAAATGTAATGAAATTTATCTCAATAAATCAGTCCTCTGAAGAAGTATCACGGCACTTGTCAGGTCTTAATCTTATATTTCCTATTTCTATTTCCCCTGTGGTTCTTTTATATATATATACACACACACACACACACAGATATATATATATATATATATATATATATATATATATATATATATATATATATATATATATATGTGTGTGTGTGTGTGTGTGTGTGTGTGTGTGTGTGTGTGTGGTGTATGTATATGTACATTATATCCATTTATATATTTCCACTTGATAAACATGAATGTATGTACACACACTTGCGCACACACACACAACAACACACACACACACATACACACACAGATATATGTATATATATATATATATATATATATATATATATATATATATATATATATATGTGTGTGTGTGTGTGTGTGTGTGCGTGTGTATGTATGTGTGTGTACAGTATATAAAAATCAAAATATAACATGATGTAACTAATGAAATAGTCAATTCACTCATGCATATCTTGTTAATAGTAACAATGACCTGGATTTTCAATTCTGTATTACACATCAGTTGATAGAAGATTTGATGGAAATTATTTAAAATTGAGTGTTAATAAATTTTGGATCTACATCATATTGTATGATTATTATTATAACAAATATGTATGGCATCTTACTTCCTATAGTATAACTATTTTCTTGTTATCTACTTCATGTTATGTCTCGTACCTTCAGTAAAGACAGGAAGACTAAATTTTTTTCAATAAAATCTAGCATGATCCTTCAACTGGTAAACAAAATTTTTTAGATAAGATTTCGTTATCAGATGAGAAAGGAATAAGTTTAAAAATTTAATCAATAATAAGAAATAGGAAGTCGTGTAAGAAATTCATTGCCTTGATATATGAATCTGAAACTACTATCTATGTGTCTTCTATTGCTCCCAGCCCTGATGATAAATAAGGATAAAGCTACTAGATAAATTGTTATAAAAAGCATACCTATCTATGATCTCATAAGTTCAGAAATCCTAAAATTGGAATATAGATGCAGTAATAAGATCAACCGATATAAGGCAATAAATATAATCGAAAACTATAGGAAATGGACAGTAATTATACCAGAGTTTGAAATTTATATCTAAAAGATCTTATTCTGAAATTGTTAATTAAAACATTTAATTGAGTGGCCCTATAGATACGACCAAAATTATTGCCAGAGTAATGATAGTAAAGGAAAGACTAAACGTAAGTATTTCCTGGAACAGCTTCAAGAAATGTAATGAAGAGGATTGTGATTCCACCTATGCATATTAATAATGTAAGATTAAAGGAGAGCGTTCATACTATGTTTCCTAATTTAGATGTGCTTTAGTGTAGTATATGTAAATACTCCTATTACTTCTGCGAGTATTTGTTTATAAGAGCACGCTCTCCATTTACTCCAAAATTATTCAATCTTGCAACTCTCTTCTTTTAGTACAGTAATTGGAAGGTTCTTTAAATGCTGGGAAAGCAGAAAATAGCAAGATATGTTGCGAGAGGGGGGAGAGGACGGGTTTATGGAGGAGGTACTAAGCTGGCAGGAACCAGCATCGTCAACATAGTCAACCAAAGAAAGTTTGTGACGTCAGTGTACATTTGGTATATATTCAAAATAGATACTAAATTAAGAAGGGAGTAATTACTCAAGTGTCACTATTTGTGAAATATATATTCCATGTTTGGTAGATTTTTTATATAAATCATATTAAAGTGTATTTTTGAAAAACTATTTTGAGAATGACTAGTTTTCCCAGAGGACGTTTTGCTACACTATCGCCATCTATTGACCACTGCCACAGGAAGCCTGCCAATTTCCCGCCAATCAAAACAGTCATACGCTGCAAAAATAGGCTTTCTCGAGAAAAAAATTCTTTAGGGAAATAAGATTTATTGTTAAGTACTACCAAATAAAATATACAAATCACAAATAGTGACACTTTTGAATAATTAATCAATTTTTAATTTAGTATATATTTTTAATACATATCAAATGTCCGCTGACGTCACAAACTTCTCTTTAATTGACTAATGACCATGTTGACGATGTCGGTTCCAGGCCGCATAGTACCGTCTCCACCAACGACTCCCCCTTTCCCCCTCCCGAATCATATTTTGCTATTTTTTTTTCCCAGCATTTAAAGAACCTCCTTGTCAATGTACAAAAATAGGAGGGCTGCAGGAATGGACAATTTTGGAGTAAATGGAAAGCCTGCTCTTGTAAACATATATACTTCCGCCAACAAAGTTAGAAGGAGGTTATGTTTTACCCCCTGTTTAATGTCTGTGTGTTTGTGTGTGCTTGTTAGAGAACACCTTCATCGCCATAATTTTATCGTAGAGTAAGGAAACTTGCAGGGATTAACTATTGTGTAAAAAAAGCTGAAAAGGATTAAATTTGAAAAGGTCAAGGTCAAAGGTCAAGGTTATGGTCAAGCAAAATAGCCAATTCACGCAATCAGCCATAAGTTTGGGCATCGTTGTCACAGAGACTCCCAACTTTGGCTCATATATGAGCATATGGAAATCCACACCAGTAAATATATGTTAAAGTCGAAGGTCATGGTCGATTCTATGGTCAAGGTCAAACAAAAGATCAAATTCTGTTCATCAACAATACGACCACAATTTTAGTAGCAAAGCAATGAAACTTGTATGGATTTCTAACTGCTACGTGAAGAGCGCAGGTCTGTGCTCTACAGAGTTTCCCTCTAGTTTATTATGTGATGCAACTTTCCGACCGAGCTACTCTGTGGTTATCTTTCATAATAAATTTATCGAAATGATTCAATTTGTTTTTTTATTGATAAGATAAAGGTATATACTGGATATAGATCATTTCAGTTTCGTGGAGATACGGGTTATTTTATTTATAGATTAAATTTTACAGTATCTTAAAAATTGCAAATTTTTTTTTTTTAGAAAAGCATTGGTAATAAATCCAGTGAGCATTCTAACTAATGTGGTTCAAATTCATTATGAACTAACTATGTGAAATGAATGCATATTTGGAAGACTTCATATATATTCAACATCTTTTTAAAAAGATTCAAATAGGCTTCCCGCAAACGGGTTATTTAGAGCAGAACCTTAGAACCTAATATATCAGCTCTGTACGACAGAAACCCAAAGTATTCCTATATGTCTAATGATATTTTTCTTATAATAGAAACTCTATAACCTTTAAACCGTATTACCAACTTTTTTTTTCTCATTTGTGGACTTCTATGATATTTTATCCCCTTTGCCTCAAGACTCTAGCTAACAATGTAACTTTTACATCGTCAGAAAAATGCTAATAGTAATTTAGGTTATAACATCAACAACAAAAAATGCAGTCGTTTCTAGTTTACTGCAGGATAAAGGCCTCAGAGATGTCATTAGTCATGTCTGGGGTTTCATCACCACGTTGCCCGCTGCAGATTGGTTATGGTGATATACTTTAGTCTGATGGCTCTCACCGAATCAACCAAGTATGGGTACCCCGATAAGTACATATTTGCTGATCATGGCTATGCACAAACCCTTTCACCATATTAAGGTATATTCACTCAGTGATAATTATATAAGCTCTCTGTGGAAAGAACTAAAGTAAAACATGAACTCTTTGTTTTTGGTTTAATGATTTATTACTAAATATATCACCAAACTTTCTTTTTCTCTCCGGTCTGGGTCAAGAAATGTTAAAGGAAATTATTTAAAAAAATAAAAAAAAATAAAGTGTCTTGTTTGATCTATTCCTCTTTACTAGATCTTAACGGGAAATATATCATTGCATTATATAAAAACGACCAGGTCTCATTTCAGATAGGAAACACATATCTCAAAGACACTGTAATTTTCCTCCTTATATGTAAGAGAGAGGTAAGAATATCATGATGATTTAACTTAAGGTGATAAAAAAAGATATTGATTATCTTTTGTACTTTCCTGTATGTAGTTGCTAATAAATAATGATTTGGGGAATATGAGTATCATTAGTGAGTTTCAGAATGTTATTCTTACACCACCGATAGTATTGTTATTTTACATCATATTATTCTATGAAGTTATACTATACAAGAAATATTCTATAGTGATGTGTATCTTTTTGCGAAATTTCTTAAAGTTCCTAAGTTTCTAAACAACTTGGTTATCCCTTTTATCTGGAACATTCTGTTTTTTCATTCATTTACATCTGGAAATACGGAAAAAAAAATATTTCAAAAGGTGAATGGTATAAAAACAGGGATAATAAGTAAAAAAATCATAAAACATTGGTCCCTATTTTTTTGCTAGTTGAGCAATTTAATCTCGTATCTAAACAGTTCAGATCAACAAGTGATAGATTAATGAAACAGATAAATATCTCAAGTTATGACATACATAATGGTGGTAGTAAAAGAACAAAATCCCTCTCGCCAACCACTTGTGAACAGATTTCAGAGAATCCCAAAAGATAAGATAATGCTCGCTATAAAACACAGGCCCTAACGATCTTCTTCCGAAATAATTCTAGCACTCTTCCTTTGGTATCCTATCAATGTTATCTCGGGCCTGAAATTCCCTCCTTAGGTATCATTTCTATCCTGAAACCAATATTGTGAGAGAGAGAGAGAGAGAGAGAGAGAGAGAGAGAGAGAGAGAGAGAGAGAGAGGACAGTTATATATATATATATATATATATATATATATATATATATATATATATATATATATATATATATATATATATATATATATATATATATATATATGTATATTTATATATATGTATATATATATGTATATATATATATATATATATATATATATATATATATATATATATATATATATATATGTGTGTGTGTGTATTGATGTATATATACATATATATATATATATATATATATATATATGTATATATATTATATATGTATATATATATATATATATATATATATATATATATATATATATATACGGTATAAATATGTATATATATATATATATATATATATATATATATATATATATATATATATATATATATATATACTGTATATATATATATATATATATATATATATATATATATATATATATATATACAGTATGTATATATATATATATATATATATATATATATATATATATATATATATATATATATATATATATATATATATATATACAAATATATACACACACATATGTTTATGCAATTAAGCCATATATATTTGATACATTAATGTCTAAATTCTCTTAACGACATCGGATTCAATGCCCAAGGCGAAATCACACAAAACAAGAGCTTGTGACTGGCCAGGAATGGAACCATGATCCGGCAAAATTGTATAGACAGTGACAAAACCAATTGGTCACGAAGAAATATAAAAGTCAATAACAATTCTTTTGTACTTATACCTGTCAAATTCAGTTATTTTTGTTCTTTGATATTTAAATCAACCTATCTTCACCGTCGTAGCTAATTGGTAGTTTGTTAATTGGCATTTGATTAATGATATTTTTTTACATATTTAGACGTGTTTTCCATATTCAAAAAGCCCATATATTTTTGATACATTAATACCTGGATTCTCCTAACGACCTCAGGATCAGAGCCCCTGGCGAAATCAAAAAAAGAAAAGAGCTTGTGACCGGCCGAGGAGTCAAACCCTAGTCCGGCAAACCTGTATAGACAATGACTAAACCACTTGGCCACGAAGAAAGATAAAAGTCAATGACAAATCTTTAGTATTCTTACATGTATAAATCAGGTATTTTTGTACTTAGAATTGAAATCAACCCATCTTCACCATCGTAGGTAATTGGTAGTTTGCTATTTGGCATTCTATTAGTGATAATTTTTTTTTATATTTAGACATGTTTTTCATATTCAAAATGCCCATATATTTTTGATACATTAATGTCTAAATTCTCTTAACGACTTAGGGGATCAGAGCCCTATGCAAAATCACACAAAGACAAGATCTTGTGACCGGCCGTGAGTCGAACCTTGGTCCGGCAAACTTGTATAGACAGTGACTAAACCACTTTGCTATCTTCACCATCGTAGCAAATTGGTAGTTTGTTACTCGGCATTCGATTAATGATGAATTTTGCACATTTAGACATATTTTTCATATTCAAATGAGCAAAATATTTTTGATACATTAATGTCTGGATTCTCTTAAAGACCTCGGGATTAGAGCCCCAGGTGAAATTACAAAAAGACTAGAGCATTTGACCGGCCGGGAGTCAATCCCTGGTCCGGCAAATTGAATGGACAGCGACTAAACCACTTGGCCATGAGGAAAGATAAAAGTCAATGACAATTATTTTGTACTTATAATTGACCAATTCAGGAAGTTTTGTACTTAGAATTGAAATGAACCTATCTTCACAATCGTAGCTAATTGGTAGTTTTTTACTTGGTATTCGATTAATGATAAATTTTGTACATTTAGACATTTTTCATATTAAAATAAGCCATATATTTTTTATATATTAATGTCTTTATTCTCTTAATGACAACGGGATCAGAGCCCTAGGAGAAATCATACAAGGACAAGAGCTTTTGATCAGGCAAACTTGTATAGACAGTGACTAAACCACTTGGCCACGGAAAAAGATAAATGTCAATTAAAATTCTTTTGTACTTATAACTTTCGAATTAATGATTTTTTTTACCTAGAATTGAAATCAACCCATCTTCACTAACGTAGGTAATTGGTTGTTCGTTACTTAGCATTCACTAATGATAAATGTTGCATATTTAGACATGTTTTTCATATTTAAATAAGCCTTACATTTTTGATACATTAATGTCTGGATTCGCTGAAAGACTTCGAGATCAGAGCCCCAGACGAAATCATACAAAGAAAAGAGCTTTCGACCAGCCGGGAGTCGAACACTGCTACGGCAAACTTGTATAGACAATGACTATACCACTTGGCCACAAAAAAGATAAAAATCATTGACAGTTCTTTTGTATTTATACCTATAATATTCTGGTATTCTATTACTTCGAATTGAAATCTACCCATCTTCATCATCGTTGGGAATTTGTAGTTTGTTACTTGCCATTCGATTAATGATAAACATTGGAGATTTAACCGTGTTTTTCATATTCAATTAAGACATATATCTTTGATATATTAATTTCTGGATTCTCTTAACGACATCGGGATCAGAGCCAAAGGCGAAATCACACAAAGACAAGAGCTTGCGACCGGCCCGGAATCAAACCCTGGTCCGTCAAACTTGTATAGACAGTGACTAAACCACTTCGCCACAAAGAAAGATAAAAGTCAATGACCATTCTATTGTACTTTTACATGTCTAATTCTGGTATTTTTGTTCTTAGAATTCAAATCATATTAGCTTCACTATCGTAGCTAATTGGTAGTTTGTTACTTGGCATTCGATTAATGATAAATTTTGCACATATAAACGTGTTTTTCATGTTCAAGTAAGCCATATATTTTTAATACATTAATGTCTGTATTCGCTTAACGACCTCCGGATCAGAGCCCCAGGCGAAATCATACAAAGACAAGAGCTTGTGACCGGCCGGGAATCGAACCCTGGTCGGCAAGCTTGTAGAGACTGTGACTAAACCACTTAGCCACGAAGAAAGATAAAAGTCAATGACAATTTTTCTGTACTTATACCTGTCGAATTCAGGTATTTTTGTACTTAGAATTGAAATGAACTAATCTTCACCATCGTACCTAGTTGGTAGTTTATTACTTGATATTCGATAAATGGTAAATTGTGCACATTTAGACGTGTTTTTCATATTCAAATAAGCCATATATTCTTGATACATTAATGTCTGGATTGTCTTAATGACATCGGGATCAGAGCCCTAGGAGAAATCATACAAAAAAAAAAAAAAAAAAAAAAAAACAGCTTTTGACAGGGCGGGAGTCAAACCCTGGTCCGCCAAGCTTGTATATACAGGGACTAAACCACTTGTTCACGGAGAAAGATAAAAGTCAATGCAAGTTCTTTTGTTCTTATAATTGTCGAATTAAGGAATATTTGTACCTAGAATTTAAATCAACCCATCTTCACCATCGTAGGTAATTGGTAGTTTGTTACTTAGCATTCGACTAATGATAATTTTTGCAGATTTAAACCTGCTTTTCATATGCAAATAAGCCATATAATCTTTATACATTAATGTCTGGATTCTCTTCACGATCCCGGGATCAGATCCCAAAGCAAAATCACATAAATACAGGAGCTTGTGACCACCCAGGAGTGGAACACTGGTCCAGCAAACTTGTTAGACAGTGACTAAACCACTTTACCACTAAAAAAGATAAAATTGATGACAATTCTTTTTTATTTATACCTGTCGAATTCAAGTATTTTTTTACTTATATTTAAAATCGACCTATCTTCACTATCGTAGCTAATTAGTAGTTTGTTACTTGGCATTCGATTAATGATAAATTTTGCACATTTAAACCTGTTTTTTTTCATATTCAAATAAGCCATATATTCTTTAATACATTATTGTATGGATTATCTTAACATCCTCGAGATCAGAGCCCAAGGCGAAATCACACAAAGACAAGAGGTTATGACCAGCCTGGAGTCAAACACTGGTCCGGCAAACTTGTATAGAAAGTGACTAAACCACTTTGCCATGAAGAATGACAATTCTTTTGAACCTTTACCTGTCGAATTTAGGTATCATTTTTACTTTGAATTGAAATCAACCCAGCTTCACCACTGTAGCTAATTGGTAGTTTGTTACTTGATAATCGATTAATGATAAATTTTGTACATTTAGACACGTTTTTCATATTTGAATAAGCCACATATTTTTTATACACTAATGTCTAGATGCTCTTAACTACCTTGGGATCAGAGCGCCATGGAAATCACACAAGGAAAAGAGCTTGTGACCGGTTGGGAGTCGAACCTTGGTCTGGCAAACTTGTATAGACAGACTAAACCACTTGACCACGAAGAAAGATAAAAGTCAATGAGAATACTTTTGTACTTATACCTGTCGAATTCAGGTATTTTTGTACCTAGAATTAATATCAACCAATTTTCACTATCATAGCTAATTATTAGTTTGTTACTTGGATTTCGATTAAGAATTTATACTGCATTTTTATACGCGATTTTTATATTCAAATAAGCCATATATTTTTGCTACATTAATATCTGGATTCTCTTAAAGACCTTGGGATCAGTGCCCTGGAAGAAATCACACAAAGAAAAGAGCTTGTGGCCGGCCGGGAGTCCGGCAAACTTGTGTAGACAGTGACTAAACTACATGGCCACGAAGAAAGATAAAAGTCAATGACAATTCTTTTGTACTAATACCTGTCAAATTCAGGTACTTTTGTACTTAAAAATTAAATCAACCTATCTTCACCATTTTAGCTAATTGGTAGTTTGTTTCTTGGATTTCGATCAACGATAAAGTTTGCACAATTAGAAGTGATTTTCATATTCAAATAAGCAATATATTTTTGATACATTAATGTCTGGATTCCCTTAACGACCTCGGGATCAGAACCCCAGGCGAAACCCTGGTCTGATAAACTTGTATAGACAGTGACTAAAACACTTGGCCACGAAGAAAGATGAAAGTCAATGACAATTCTTGTGTACTTAGACCTGTCAAATTTTGGTATTTTT
>NC_090726.1:167002840-167005340 GCF_036898095.1 Palaemon carinicauda
GGATTGTGTTTGTCTTCCTTTTTTAAAGGTGATCTTGATTATAATTTTTTTTATAGTGTTTAGACCTCCCTCACCAGTATTATATCTTATTGCTTATAATTGATGTTGCAAATTATCCATATTCATAATCGTAAGATGTCTGTTACAACCCGGTCAACTGCTCCTGCCCACAGTAAGGTTGCTCAATTTCTGGAAACTCCTACTGAAACCCTTCTTATGGCACTCTCTAAGGATGAGCTGAGACATGTCTGCACAGCCAGTGACATTCAGGTCCAAAGCAGCCACAGGAAAGTGCAGCTGCAAGGATTTCTTAGTAGTCACTTCTAGAGCCTTGCAAATACTGATGGTAATGAGGACCAAGAAATCCCTCAAGTTTTGGGGACTACAGTACTTTTTCCAAACTGGGGTCCACAAGTTAATGCGGCCACTCCACCTCCGGACCATCTGTATTCCTAACGAGGTGTTTCCCCCTTGGTCCCACTGCATGCGCCTCCCAATCTCACATCATTCCCTCTCTTCCCTAATCAGACTAGCTCTCAGGCACCTAATGCAGAGTTGGAACTTTCTTCCCAGCCTGTTGGAACTGGAAATCAGGGCACGGGAGTTCACATGTCAGGAAGCATGGCTCAGGCTTCAAGAAAAAAATCCAGATGTTACAGCGAGGGGAACCCTAGAACCCCGTGGCATGCTGCATCTTCCTAATATGACAAAATCATTGCCAACTTATGAGGAGAAGGACCCAGAAACATTCTTCTCGTCATTTGAGAAGTTATTCACAAACCGGCTAGTACTATTAGAAGAATGGTCACTCATTTTCCCTTCTAAATTGACTGGGGAGGCCCTAAACACTTATACTACCGTTACTATACAGGAGAGTAGGGATTACTCTACAATTAAGGAGAGGGTTATAAATGCTATGGCACTCGTCCCTGAGGCTTATCGCCAAAACTTCCGAAACATGAGAAGGGAAGGAAACGAGACGCATGTTACTTTGGCTCTTAGAGTGACCATAGCTTATGGGCGATGGATCAATGCTGGACTACCCACAAAGAATTTGGAACAGGTCAACGAACTAATGCAGTTAGAGTAGTTCCTGAATACTATATCAGGAGAGGCACTAGACTACCAGGAGGAAATTAAGGTGAATATGGTTCATTCTACCGCCATTTTAGCAGAAGAATGGGAGGTATCCACGAAATTAAGGAAAGCTTGTCCTAAGGATATTCTGCCGAACTCCATCTTGGAGCATGCTCCAAAATGGACGGGAAAGCCCCATTAATTTTTCACTAACCCTCCCACCAATGGAGGCTATCAGTGGACACAGAACCCACCTCTAGTACCATTGGATTCCCCAACCAATCCTCAGGTAGCTACCCCTCCGAGTGCCAGCCTTGTTTTGCCAGAGATGTCCCCTTCACGGCCAAAGGGATACAAGCGCACTTATTGTGGTAGTCTGGGACATCATGCAAAGTCAGTGCCGTTTGAGCAATAAGGGCCCTGTGAAGTTGGTACACTTCAACAGGACAGAAAAGGGGATATCAAAAGTAAGTGTTACTGCAGGGAGGGAAGCCTTCCAGCATAGTGGTTCTGTTTCATTGCCAGAACAGGGAGCTGGTCCTGCCACTATATGGATTCTTCGCGATACCGGAGCAGAAGAAACACTTCTGCATCGCTCGGTATTGCCATTCGATAAGTTCTCAGCTTCCGGGGAGACAGTACAAATTGGAAGTATGTCGGGTCAGGAGGTCTTGCCTCTTCACATGCTCTACCTCGCTACCTCCTTCAAGTCCGATTTAGTACAGTTGGCCATCGTTAATATGGAACCCATGCCAAGAATCCAGATGATCCTTGTCCATGATTTGGCGGGTAATACCTGTTGTAATCCCTCACTTCAACTGCATTCCCGGCATGTTTTGAATAAGAGCCCAGAGATTTCTAAGGGATTCCATAATGCAGTCCTACAGCCACATATCATCAATGTCCAGGAGGAATTATTCTTGCATATAGATGCCAATGGTCGGTGAGCCAATGCAGTGCTTCTGCATAGAGGGAAGGATTGTGCTGAACACCCTGTGGCTTATTTTTCTAAGAAATTTAGGAAATGCCTCAGGAACTATGCCCTTGTAGAGAAGAATATGTTTGCCCTTGTGCTCGCCCTACAGCACTTTGAAGTGTATGTTGAAGGCAACCTGTATCCTATTAGGGTGCTCAAGGACCATAATTCATTCACATTCCTTCACAGCAGGAGGAACAAGAAGCGGAGATGGCAAGATTGGCATCTGCTGCTGAAAGACCATCCACTGGAGATTCATCAACTGTCAGAGAGTGAACACGCCCTGAGTGACCCCTTTTAAATTTAGAGATGTGACTCTTGAAACAAAAAGGTTCCGTACTTTTCATTCGGAAGCCTTTTTTCAGAAGGGGGGGGGGGCGGTGTGATGTGTGAGAGCCACATCTCTTAAAATTGTTTGTATTGAAAGAATTATATTGTTGTTTTGTT
>NC_090726.1:167015340-167022840 GCF_036898095.1 Palaemon carinicauda
TATATATATATATATATATATATATATATATATATATATATATATACTGTATATATATATTTAGCCATAAACAAGTGATTAAGGATGAATGTTCAAATAGGTACATTTAAAAAAAATACATACCTGACGGATAATGTCAAAAATAAAGGAAAATGCAAGGAAAATACAGATCTCCATATGGTATATTGCTAGCAAATGATTATGTGGTACCCCCCCCCCTCAAAAAAAAATGATGTACATATGTTTCGGTAACTTGTTAAAGAATAGTTATCACCTTTGTCAAAAATAGAGATTATTATAATACGGTAACTAATAAAGAATATATGCTTCCTTGGTAAGTTTATAATATCAGTGCACAAAAAAAAAATTCCTGGTACGTACAGGCACCATGGTTCCACACACACACTCACACACACACACACACACATATATATATATATATATATATATATATATATATATATATATATATATATATATATATATATATATATATATATATATATGTATATATATTTTATTAGATGCCCAAAAGATACTTTTATTTTAACATACAGTATAGGGCTTATATATTTCATTAGGTGCCCAAAAAACGTTTTTTTTTTTTTTAATGATTTTAAAATGCAAATGTCCTAGTCTCTTTAACTACATATTACTTATGAACTAACCGCTTTTCATGCACTTCACTATTCCAGACAATTTTACTCCTTCGAGTGAATTAAATGGCCAATTTCAAACAGCTCTGAAATGAAAAGTTTTCAAAAAATATGGAGTGTTGTCTGGATATGGCAAAATATTCCTCTTGAGCTGAACCTGTCTTTGCCTTAACCTACGCCAAACAAAGATGTTAACACTTTTCACTCGCATTCGTGTGGCAAGAGATCGATCCCCGCCCAGGGCCGTGAGTTTAAGCTGTTTACTGGGGAGGCTACTGCTGTGGTAGGGCACTACAGTGGGGGGTTGGGCTTGCCTGGCTGACGTTCTGGTGAGCATCTATTCTGATGGAACTGGAACTGAAACCAGACACCTTTAACCTTTAACCTTTAACGCTGATTGATGCTAGCAACATGTAGAAACGAAGATCTGCATAAGCTGGTGACAGGTGGTCTATGTCGCTTAATTTCACCAACCGATTAGTCACTCGTGCGTTGTATGGGAGAGGTATGGATGGGATTATAATGGTCCACGTGAAATTCGCGAAGTAGGCAAATTCCCTGATGATAGTCTTAATTCCTTGGACCGTGTAATTCGTGGACGCACCGAAGCAACCATCTGCTGCAACGAATATCTGGGAATAGGACGTGGATCCGTCCGGGCATGATACATTGAAGCCGGCCTTGTCTTATCGTATCCACGAGCCGTTGTTCAATCTGTAATTGAACTTATTATCGTCAAAAGGATAAATTTTTTTCAGACAACTTTCATATGTATGGGAGAGAGCACCGTTTAGCACTATACCTAACTCGCATGAATCAATTGACTTTTTTATGGAATTCAAAGGAGTCAGCTATACATACTTTATTATTCATTGCCTCTGAACAGTGAGTTAATCTATCTAAGTCTTTAATGACCGTATATGTTTCCTTATCTGGGGAAATCAATACGTGTCCTGTCAAACTGGATATTACTGGACTTGAGTTATTTGTCGTGAAAGTCGGGAATGGTGATATCTTGTATGATTGTCAGGCATCGGAAGAATCAAAGGGAACTGTAATCATGATCCTGTAATTTTCAATGCTAACTGTAATTAGACTATAATAAAATTCTAACCTATGGGCATCTAACAAAGGAACATAACCTATTTTCTCCCGTTCGTTCTCAAAAAATTAACGTTAAGTCTTTTATTGGCAACAGATGTGGTGATAGAACACCTTTAGTTGCTAACGTAATAGCTTCCACATAGTCTTTTTATTTCTCAATGAAATGTGCAATTTTAGTATGGATATGATCTATTTTTGAATTATAATACGTTAATGTTGCCAGCAAGTTTTTACTTCCATAATCTAACTGATTTTGCTAGAATGTTCGTTCACCAAACTCATAATTTGATTAATTGATGTTAACTGATTCCTTAGTTCTGATAAAACTAATTCATTTTCATATTCTAAAAACTAAATTTTCTTATTTTGATTACTGATTTTAAGACAATTTGAAATCCCTAAGCCTAAACTTGCAACAGATCCAAACATGTTTAGTGCAGCAA
Source organism: Palaemon carinicauda (assembly GCF_036898095.1). Lineage (NCBI taxonomy): Eukaryota > Metazoa > Arthropoda > Malacostraca > Decapoda > Palaemonidae > Palaemon > Palaemon carinicauda. The sequence goes on from NC_090726.1 coordinate 167,017,544, forward strand.
AAATAAACGGGTTACGTCTTTCAAGGCTAGTGTGTCTTACTGTCCACATCAGAAAAGTCACGAGCCAAAGATTCTGCCTCGTAAGTCTTATTTTGCAAGTCTTAGGATAGCATTTCTGCTACTCTTAGTGTCAGTACAAGCGAACTCTCTGTATTAAAAGGAAAATATCTTTTATGCATCTCATTTAATGAAGCAGCAAACCTTGAAACGCCTCTCTTTAAGCTAGTGACGTTATTCTCTGGGAGAAAAATAGCTTGCGTGTTTACTTCTATAACTATATTGCTTGCAGTAATAAAAATGTTTTAGTGCTCTTAACACACACAAAAATGTCTGAGCGAACAATATTGCTCCTAACAATAAAAAATTAATTTTAGAAACCTGCAATAAGAAAAATATATGTAATTACTCCTGTATTAAGAAGATAAAAAAAAAATAACATACAAATATCATACAAGATTCATAGATAAAAAAAATTCTCTCACTTCCTTCTCTCTTATTTTAATTTCTTATGTGAGCCAATGGTACAATTCTCTCATCAGTGGGTTGGGATACGTTTTGAACTCTAAATCTATTGGCCGTTAATGTTTCCAAAATGTTAAATGGGCCTTCAAACTTAGGTGTTAGTTTGTAATTGAGTCCTTTACGTAAATTTACCTGTATGTATACATTATCACCCACGGTATATATTTTAGTTCGCTTCGCTATTTTATCAGGATTCCTTTTCATTATGATTTGTGATTCTTCTAAATTCTTTCGAAAGATATCATAACGACTGTTGCTTGCATTTATAACTTCCATTAAATGATTTGATAGATTAGTTGTAGGCGTTAATACATGGAAAGGCGTTCTAACTGGGGTACCATACAATGCCTCGTGCGGCGACATTTTAATTGATACATGATATGAGTGATTCAGAGTACTTAGTACAGCAGGTATTGCAATATCCCGGTTGGGGTCTATTCCCCCTAGTGCTAATCTCAATATGTTTAAAACCTTCCTATTCGCTCTTTCCACTAGCCCATTCGACTGTGGGTGATAGATCTTGGTATTGATTTTTTTTTATTCAAAGGAATTTACACAATGAGTTAAGGAAATGATTATTAAATTCTCCACCCGAGTCTGAGATTATCATGTGTGGAATTCCATATTTACAAATGTAACAGTCGTAAAATTTCCTAGCGCATTTGATCGCAGTTTTAGTTTTAAGCGCTATCAGTTCTGTATAACGAGTCAAAGCATCTAAAATTACTAAGAGGTGCTTATTTCCTCTGTCTGACTCGTAAAATCCTGTTAATTACCTATGTGTTTTTTTTATATCCGTAAGCATCGTAGGCCAATAAAACAATGATTTGGCTTTCTGTGACATTATGGAGAACCCCGGGTGTCCATGCAATGGATTTGCATGCAACCAATTTAGGACAGTGGATATAAGTGAGATTGGTACCACTGCTTGGTCATTAGTCACATGTGGTGTATTGCGGGTTTCCCTTGTCACGGATCTACATAAAACATTGTCCTTGATTATATAATTCTGCTGCGTATACTTTATATATTCCTTTTCCTTAGGATTTCCTTTCAAAGCATTTATGATAATTTCTAATTTCTGATCTTTTCTTTGCTCAGTCTAATGATTCAGCGCTCCAGCCCAGATCTACCTGTTCAGATACAGTTTTAACAATAGGCATGGATGTTGATATATCTATTAATTCAGGTAATGGCTCCGTACAAGATGACACGGGGTTGCGTGATAATACATCAGCAATGATATTTGCTTTCCCAGGTAAATACCAGATCATCGTGCCAAAGTCTTGAATGATCAAATGCCACCGAGTTCGTTTGGGGCTGTGACTAAAGGCTTTAAAGAAGTCGGTTAGGGTTTTGTGATCAGTAAGAACCTTGATGGGATAACCGTATATTATGAACTTAAAATGCACTAGTGAATTAACAATAGCTAGCCCTTCCTTGTCTATTACTGCATACTTACTTTCTTAAGTTCTCAGTTTACGTGAATAAAATGCTATCTGGAAAAACTGTTTGTCATATTGCTGAAGCAATACCCCATCTACTCCTGGGTCTGAGGCGTCTGTTGCAATGAAGAATTCCTTACCAAAGTCAGGAAATTTTAAGATAGGAGAACTACACAGTTCATCTTTCAAGGTATCAAACGCCTGTTTATGCTGCTCAGACCATATGAAATCTACGCCCTTCATCGTAAGATCAGTTAGGGGAGCGGCTATTATTGAATAATTGCGTATAAAACGCCTGTAATATCCACTACAACCCAGAAATTTACTGTATTCCTTTGACATTAGTAGGTATCGGAAAGTTACGGATAGCCGACACCTTATCATGGACTACTTTAAGACCTTGGCTTGACACCGAAAAAACCAAATAGACTAATTCTGTTTTGAAAAATTCACACTTACTAATCTTTACCCTTAAGTTATGTTGTCTTAGTCTCTGTAGTACTAGTTCTAATTTACGTAGATGTTCTTCTAAGGCGTTGGAAAAGATTACAAGGTCCTCCATATGGGCATGCAATATATCCCCTAGAAAGTCTCCAAACACTATGTTAATCATTCTTGTAAATGTTATGGGAGCACAACGTAAACCAAAAGGCATCCGTAAAAAATCCTAATGTCCCCTGGCTGTGATGAAGGCTGTGTATGGGATACTATTTTTTTCTAATGATATCTGGTGAAAGCCTTTAAGTAAGTCCAAACTGGTAAAATATTCATTCTGACCTAACAATGATAAAATATCATCAGTACATGGCACTGGGAATCGATCAGGGATCGTCTCCTTGTTTAGACGACGGAAGTCTACGCAGATACGCCATGTTCAATCTTTTTTTCGGTACAACTATTAATGGAAAATTATAAGGGCTGTTCGATTTCCTAATGACTCCTTCTTCTAGCATTTTACCTACTTCATCATTTATTTCATTCTGGAATTTCTTAGGGAGTCTGTACGGGGGTAGATAGATAATTTTCTGCTTGTCCTTTAACCTTATTTGATGCTCGATCACATCTGTTTTTCCTAAGGATCCATCCGTAGTGGAAAAAAACATCATGATATTCAGTTGAAAGTCAAAAAATTTTCTGCTGAATTTCTTCGTCTTGAATGTCTTTATTGATTTCATTTTTATTAGATTGCAAAAGGGATTCATCCGCAACTGATTGAGCGTGATTGATTTCAGCAACAGTAAGAATACGATGTTTATAAACTTCTGCATCCAAGATATGTTGATTTTTGTGAATTACTAAAGTGGTATTTAAATGATTACAGACTTCAATATTACATTGTTGATGTGAGCCTACTGTATAAATAGCTTGTGTGACAGACAATTCTTTAGTTTTCAAAGTGTCGGAAAGGATTAATATTTCAGATCCCGGTAATGTTTTCTTTACTTGCACTATTAAATTCGAAGGTACGTTTGGCTCGATAGATTGCGTGCAAGATGATATTACGGGTGAACGAGAATTCTGTTGGGTCGCGTATATTATTTCTTTATTAGTGAGACAAGTTATTGGTTCTTCAACGTACGTTACGGTTACATTTGTCGTCTCCTTTTTATCCAAAACTGATTTTAAGGTATTAGAAGACTTATAGAATTTTCCTTTGATATACACGCCGTGCTTGGCAGGGGCTAAGATAATGTTTTGATTGCCCATAGATGGGTATCCTATAATTACAGCTGGACACACATCAATGTTTTGTACAACAACAAATGTATCGGCAAACGAGTGCTTACCGACCTTGAACTGAACATGAGTTATGCCTATTACATTTAATTCATTATTTCCTATACCCGAGAGTCTCACTCCGGATTTTTCTATTGGAAAATTCGAAAACAACAAATGATGTGTCCTCAAATCCATAATATTACGTGGACTACCAGAGTCAAAAAATAACGTAAAGGATTTGTGTTCTAAATTTACTGCATATAATGTTGGTCGTAACTCATTTTGGCTTATTATTGTATGAATTCGTTGCAAATCTACGGGAGCATGCACTGATTTACTTAATTCGGTCGTGTGTTTCATAGGAAAATTTATTGCCTCAAAATGATCTGATAAAACATTAAATGGGTTATTTGATACTACTGATGTTGATACGAATGGCCCAACATCACTCTCTTCCCCATTGGAGGTAATTATGTGGTATTTGCTTTGCTCTGCACATTCTGAAAATTAGTCTGACCTTGCGAGTTCTGGGTAGACGGCCCAGGAACAGAGTTATTTGAAGCACTATTTGTTTGTTTTCTATTTTGTGCTTCATTGACGTTTGGCTGTTTCTTCTTATTGAACTGAGGATTTTTCTTTTTATTTCCATAGGGAATTGACTGTGGAATTGACTGTGTATTTCTAGGATTCTGTTGTTGACTATGCGAGTAGCATCGACTATATGAATGAATTGAACTGTTATGTATTAAACAATATCGTGTTCTGCAGTCTGCGATCAAGTGACCTTGACGTTTGCAACTATAACACATCATTCCTGCAACTTGATTATTATTAACTACATTTACTTGTTTTGGCTTAGTTTTATTTTTTGCAAAAACTTGTGTAAACAAGGGATCAAGATCAGTACACTTAGACATGTGTTTCTTTATCTGTTTATATACATCTAATTTTGTATTTTCGGGCGTTAACTTTTTATCAAAACACCTCACTAAAGCTTCTGGCAACATAAGTGTCATGCAAGTTTAATACATTAATCGTAAGAAATCTTTCACGGCGATGTTATCTCCTGTTACCCATGTGGGATTACCTAAAATATCCTGATATTTATTTGGCCTATTGGCAATAAGAACCGCTCTTTCTATAACATTAATCTGAGTCATAGTGGCTTGATTAAGTGTATTACTTAATGTTAAAACTACATCTAAGGCTTCCTCACCGCCATAGATCACACGTAGCCTTACTTTGAAATTGTCCCATGTAACTGCCTCTTGAAAAGAAACTTCCCTAAGATACGCACTTGCATATCCTTTAGAAAAGTCTATAAAACTTTTAGCTTCTTGTAATTGTACAAATGGGTCTATGATATGTTTTGCATTTAAGTTAGCGTCAACTGATGAAATCCAAGACTCGACATTCTGAGGTAAGAGCCCATTAACCCGACCTTAAAAAGGAAGGATAGCTGAACGTGCACTTACTAGGGTTACTACCGGAGCGGGGTTACTAGGTCCGGGGGTGGGGATACTTGGTCCGGGATTTACAGGAGGTGTCATGTTAACTTTAACTTTTTTTTTCTATCTCTTCGATTCCTTGCGATCCTATCAAAATCTCTAT
>NC_090726.1:167027840-167037840 GCF_036898095.1 Palaemon carinicauda
TGGGTTAGTCTCTGTCTATATAAGCTTGCTGACCAGGGTTCGATTCCCGGCCGGAGCCAAGCTCTTGTCGTTGTGTGATTTCGCCTGGGGCTCTGATCCCGAGGTCGTTAAAAGAATCCAGACATTAATATATCAAAAATATATATGGCTTATTTGAATATGAAAAACGCGTAAAAATGTGCAAAATTTATCATTAATTGAATGCCAAGTAACAAACTACCAATTAGCTACGATGGTGAAGATGGGTTGATTTCAATTCTAAGTACAAAATACCTGAATTCGACAGGTATGAGTACAGTAGAATTGTCATTGACTTTTATCTTTCTTCGTGGCCAAGTGGGTTAGTCACTGTCTATATAAGCTTGCCGACCAGGGTTCGATTCCCGGCCGGAGCCAAGCTCTTGTCTTTGTGTGATTTCGCCTGGGGCTCTGATCCCAAGGTCGTTAAGAGAATCCAGACATTAATATATCAAAAATATATATGGCTTATTTGAATATGAAAAACGCGTAAAAATGTGCAAAATTTATCATTAATTGAATGCCGAGTAACAAACTACCAATTAGCTACGATGGTGAAGATGGGTTGATTTCAATTCTAAGTACAAAATACCTGAATTCGACAGGTATAAGTACAGTAGAATTGTCATTGACTTTTATCTTTCTTCGTGGCCAAGTGGGTTAGTCACTGTCTATATAAGCTTGCCGACCAGGGTTCGATTCCCGGCCGTAGCCAAGCTCTTGTATTTGTGTGATTTCACCTGGGGCTCTGATCCCGAGATCGTTAAGAGAATCCAGACATTAATATATCAAAAATATATATGGCTTATTCTGAAAAACGCGTAAAAATGTGCAAAATTTATCATTAATTGAATGCCAAGTAACAAACTACCAATTAGCTACGATGGTGAAGATGGGTTGATTTCAATTCTAAGTACAAAATACCTGAATTCGACAGGTATGAGTACAGTAGAATTGTCATTGACTTTTATCTTTCTTCGTGGCCAAGTGGGTTAGTCACTGTCTATATAAGCTTGCTGACCAGGGTTCGATTCCCGGCCGGAGCCAAGCTCTTGTCTTTGTGTGATTTCGCCTGTGGCTCTGATCCCGAGGTCGTTAAGAGAATCCAGACATTAATATATCAAAAATATATATGGCTTATTTGAATATGAAAAACGCGTAAAAATGTGCAAAATTTATCATTAATTGAATGCCAAGTAACAAACTACCAATTAGCTACGATGGTGAAGATGGGTTGATTTCAATTCTAAGTACAAAATACCTGAATTCGACAGGTATAAGTACAGTAGAATTGTCATTGACTTTTATCTTTCTTCGTGGCCAAGTGGGTTAGTCACTGTCTATATAAGCTTTCCGACCAAGGTTCGATTCCCGGCCGGAGCCAAGCTCTTGTCTTTGTGTGATTTCGCCTGGGCCTCTGATCCCGAGGTCGTTAAGAGAATCCAGACATTAATATATCAAAAATATATATGGCTTATTTGAATATGAAAAACGCGTAAAAATGTGCAAAATTTATCATTAATTGAATGCCAAGTAACAAACTACCAATTAGCTACGATGGTGAAGATGGGTTGATTTCAATTCTAAGTACAAAATACCTGAATTCGACAAGTATAAGTACAGTAGAATTGTCATTGACTTTTATCTTTCTTCGTGGCCAAGTGGGTTAGTCACTGTCTATATAAGCTTGCCGACCAGGGTTCGATTCCCGGGCGGAGCCAAGCTCTTGTCTTTGTGTGATTTCGCCTGGGGCTCTGATCCCGAGGTCGTTAAGAGAATCCAGACATTAATATATCAAAAATATATATGGCTTATTTGAATATGAAAAACGCGTAAAAATGTGCAAAATTTATCATTAATTGAATGCCAAGTAACAAACTACCAATTAGCTACGATGGTGAAGATGGGTTGATTTCAATTCTAAGTACAAAATACCTGAATTCGACAAGTATAAGTACAGTAGAATTGTCATTGACTTTTATTTTTCTTCGTGGCCAAGTGGGTTAGTCACTGTCTATATAAGCTTGCCGACCATGGTTCGATTCCCGGCCGGAGCCAAGCTCTTGTCTATGTGTGATTTCGCCTGAGGCTCTGATCCCGAGGTCGTTAAGAGAATCCAGACATTAATATATCAAAAATATATATGGCTTATTTGAATATGAAAAACGCGTAAAAATGTGCAAAATTTATCATTAATTGAATGCCAAGTAACAAACTACTAATTAGCTACGATGGTGAAGATGGGTTGATTTCAATTCTAAGTACAAAATACCTGAATTCGACAGGTATAAGTACAGTAGAATTGTCATTGACTTTTATCTTTCTTCGTGGCCAAGTGGGTTAGTCACTGTCTATATAAGCTTGCCGACCATGGTTCGATTCCCGGCCGGAGCCAAGCTCTTGTCTATGTGTGATTTCGCCTGAGGCTCTGATCCCGAGGTCGTTAAGAGAATCCAGACATTAATATATCAAAAATATATATGGCTTATTTGAATATGAAAAACGCGTAAAAATGTGCAAAATTTATCATTAATTGAATGCCAAGTAACAAACTACTAATTAGCTACGATGGTGAAGATGGGTTGATTTCAATTCTAAGTACAAAATACCTGAATTCGACAGGTATAAGTACAGTAGAATTGTCATTGACTTTTATCTTTCTTCGTGGCCAAGTGGGTTAGTCACTGTCTATATAAGCTTGCCGACCAGGGTTCGATTCCCGGCCGGAGCCAAGCTCTTGTCTTTGTGTGATTTCGCCTGGGGCTCTGATCCCGAGGTCGTTAAGAGAATCCAGACATTAATATATCAAAAATATATATGGCTTATTTGAATATGAAAAACGCGTAAAAATGTGCAAAATTTATCATTAATTGAATGCCAAGTAACAAACTACCAATTAGCTACGATGGTGAAGATGGGTTGATTTCAATTCTAAGTACAAAATACCTGAATTCGACAGGTATAAGTACAGTAGAATTGTCATTGACTTTTATCTTTCTTCGTGGCCAAGTGGGTTAGTCACTGTCTATATAAGCTTGCCGACCAGGGTTCGATTCCCGGCCGGAGCCAAGCTCTTGTCTTTGTGTGATTTCGCCTGGGGCTCTGATCCCGAGGTCGTTAAGAGAATCCAGACATTAATATATCAAAAATATATATGGCTTATTTGAATATATATATATATATATATATATATATATATATATATATATATATATATATATATATATATATATATATATATATATATATATATATATATATATCCATAAACAAGTGATTAAGGATGAATGTTCAAATAGGTACATTTAAAAAAAATACATATCTGACGGATAATGTCAAAAATAAAGGAAAATGCATGGAAAATACAGATCTCCATATGGTATATTGCTAGCAAATGATTATGTGGTACCCCCCCTCCAAAAAAAAATGATGTACATATGTTTCGGTAACTTGTTAAAGAATAGTTATCACCTTTGTCAAAAATACAGATTATTATAATACGGTAACTAATAAAGAATATATGCTTCCTTGGTAAGTTTATAATTTCAGTGCACAAAAAAAAATTCCTGGTACGTAGGCCTACACGCACCATGGTTCCACAAACACACTCACACACACACACACACACATATATATATATATATATATATATATATATATATATATATATATATATATATATATATATATATATATATATATATATATATTAGATGCCCAAAAGATACTTTTATTTTAACATACAGTATAGGGCTTACATACTTCATTAGGTGCCCAAAAAACGTTTTTTTTAATGATTTTAAAATGCAAATGTCCTAGTCTCTTTAACTACATATTACTTACGAACTAACCGGTTTTCATGCACTTCACTATTCCAGACAATTTTACTCCTTCGAGTGAATTAAATGGCCAAATTCAAACGGCTCTAAAATGAAAAGTTTTCAAAAAATATGGAGTGTTGTCTGGATATGGCAAAATATTCCTCTTGAGCTGAACCTGTCTTTGCCTTAACCTACGCCAAACAAAGATGTTAACACTTTTCCCTCGCATTCGTGTGGCAAGAGATCGATCCCCGCCTAGGGCCGTGAGTTTAAGCTGTTTACTGGGGAGGCTACTGCTGTGGTAGGGCACTACAGTGGGGTGTGGCTTGCCTGGCTGACGTTCTGGTGAGCATCTATTCTGATGGAACTGGAACTGAAACCAGACACCTTTAACCTTTAACCTTTAACGCTGATTGATGCTAGCAACATGTAGAAACGAAGATCTGCATAAGCCGGTGTTGGGTGGTCTATGTCGCTTAATTTCACCAACCGATTAGTCACTCGTGGGTTGTATGGGAGAGGTATGGATGGGATTGTAATGGTCCACGTGAAATTCGCGAAGTAGGCAAATTCCCTGATGATAGTCTTAATTCCTTGGACCGTGTAATTCGTGGACGCACCGAAGCAACCATCTGCTGCAACGAATATCTGGGAATAGGACGTGGATCCGTCCGGGCATGATACATTGAAGCCGGCCTTGTCTTATCGTATCCACGAGCCGTTGTTCAATCTGCAATTGAACTTATTATCGTCAAAAGAATAAATTTTTTTCAGACAATTTTCATATGTATGGGAGAGAGCACCGTTTAGCACTATACCTAGCTCGCATGAATCAATTGATTTTTTTATGGAATTGAAAGGAGTCAGCTGTACATACTTTATTATCCATTGCCTCTGAACAGTGAGTTAATCTATCTAAGTCTTTAATGACCGTATATGTTTCCTTATCTGGGGAAATCAATACGTGTCCTGACAAACTGGATATTACTGGACTTGAGTTATTTGTCGTGAAAGTCGGGAATGGTGATATCTTGTATGATTGTCAGGCATCGGAAGAATCAAAGGGAACTGTAATCATGAACCTGTAATTTTCAATGCTAACTGTAATTAGACTATAATAAAATTCTAACCTATGGGCATCTAACAAAGGAACATAACCTATTTTCTCCCGTTCGTTCTCCAAAATTAACGTTAAGTCTTTTATTGGCAACAGATGTGGTGATAGAACACCTTTAGTTGCTAACGTAATAGCTTCCACATAGTCTTTTTATTTCTCAATGAAATGTGCAATTTTAGTATGGATATGATCTATTTTTGAATTATAATACGTTAATGTTGCCAGCAAGTTTTGTACTTCCATAATCTAACTGATTTTGCTAGAATGTTCGTTAACCAAACTCATAATTTGATTAATTGATGTTAACTGATTCCTTAGTTCTGATAAAACTAATTCATTTTCATATTCTAAAAACTAAAATTTCTTAATTTGATTACTGATTTTAAGACAATTTGAAATCCCTAAGCCTAAACTTGCAACAGATCCAAACATGTTTAGTGCAGCAAAAATAAACGGGTTACGTCTTTCAAGGCTAGTGTGTCTTACTGTCCACATCAGAAAGTCACAAGCCAAAGATTCTGCCTCGTAAGTCTTATTTTGCAAGTCTTAGGATAGCATTTCTGCTACTCTTAGTGTCAGTACAAGCGAACTCTCTGTATTAAAAGGAAAATATCTTTTATGCATCTCATTTAATGAAGCAGCAAACCTTGAAACGCCTCTCTTTAAGCTAGTGACGTTATTCTCTGGGAGAAAAATAGCTTGCGTGTTTACTTCTATAACTATATTGCTTGCAGTAATAAAAATGTTTTAGTGCTCTTAACACACACAAAAATGTCTGAGCGAACAATATTGCTCCTAACAATAAAAAATTAATTTTAGAAACCTGCAATAAGAAAAATATATGTAATTACTCCTGTATTAAGATAAAAAAAAATAACATACAAATATCATACAAGTTTCATAGATAAAAAAAAATTCTCTCACTTCCTTCTCTCTTATTTTAATTTCTTATGTGAGCCAATGGTACAATTCTCTCATCAGTGGGTTGGGATACGTTTTGAACTCTAAATCTATTGGCCGTTAATGTTTCCAAAATGTTAAATGGGCCTTCAAACTTAGGTGTTAGTTTGTAATTGAGTCCTTTACGTACAGTTACCTGTATGTATACATTATCACCCACGGTATATATTTTAGTTCGCTTCGCTATTTTATCAGGATTCCTTTTCATTATGATTTGTGATTCTTCTAAATTCTTTCGAAAGATATCATAACGACTGTTGCTTGCATTTATAACTTCCATTAAATGATTTGATAGATTAGTTGTAGGCGTTAATACATGGAAAGGCGTTCTAACTGGGGTACCATACAATGCCTCGTGCAGCGACATTTTAATTGATACATGATATGAGTGATTCAGAGTACTTAATACAGCAGGTATTGCAATATCCCGGTTGGGGTCTATTCCCCCTAGTGCTAATCTCAATATGTTTAAAACCTTCCTATTCGCTCTTTCCACTAGCCCATTCGACTGTGGGTGATAGATCTTGGTATTGATTTTTTTTTATTCAAAGGAATTTACACAATGAGTTAAGGAAAGGATTATTAAATTCTCCACCCGAGTCTGAGATTATCATGTGTGGAATTCCATATTTACAAATGTAACACTCGTAAAATTTCCTAGCGCATTTGATCGCAGTTTTAGTTTTAGGCGCTATCAGTTCTGTATAACGAGTCAAAGCATCTAAAATTACTAAGAGGTGCTTATTTCTTCTGTCTGACTCATAAAATCCTGTTAATTACCTATGCGTTTTTTTTATATCCGTTAGCATCGTATGCCAATAAAACAATGATTTGGCTTTCTGTGACATTATGGAGAACCCCGGGTGTCCATGCAATGGATTTGCATGCAACCAATTTAGGACAGTGGATATAAGTGAGATTGGTACCACTGCTTGGTCATTAGTCACATGTGGTGTATTGCGGGTTTCCCTTGTCACGGATCTACATAAAACATTGTCCTTGATTATATAATTTTGCTGCGTATACCTCATATATTCCTTTTCCTTAGGATTTCCTTTCAAAGCATTTATGATAATTTCTAATTTCTGATCTTTTCTTTGCTCAGTCTAATGATTCAGCGCTCCAGCCCAGATCTACCTGTTCAGATACAGTTTTAACAATAGGCATGGATGTTGATATATCTATTAATTCAGGTAATGGCTCCGTACAAGATGACACGGGGTTGCGTGATAATACATCAGCAATGATATTTGCTTTCCCTGGTAAATACCAGATCATCGTGCCAAAGTCTTGAATGATCAAATGCCACCGAGTTCGTTTGGGGCTGTGACTAAAGGCTTTAAAGAAGTCGGTTAGGGTTTTGTGATCAGTAAGAACCTTGATGGGATAACCGTATATTATGAACTTAAAATGCACTAGTGAATTAACAATAGCTAGCCCTTCATTGTCTATTACTGCATACTTACTTTCTTAAGTTCTCAGTTTACGTGAATAAAATGCTATCTGGAAAAACTGTTTGTCATATTGCTGAAGCAATACCCCATCTACTCCTGGGTCTGAGGCGTCTGTTGCAATGAAGAATTCCTTACCAAAGTCAGGAAATTTTAAGATAGGAGAACTACACAGTTCATCTTTCAAGGTATCAAACGCCTGTTTATGCTGCTCAGACCATATGAAATCTACGCCCTTCATCGTAAGATCAGTTAGGGGAGCGGCTATTATTGAATAATTGCGTATAAAACGCCTGTAATATCCACTACAACCCAGAAATTACTGTATTCCCTTGACATTAGTAGGTATCGGAAAGTTACGGATAGCCGACACCTTATCATGGACTACTTTAAGACCTTGGCTTGACACCGAAAAAACCAAATAGACTAATTCTGTTTTGAAAAATTCACACTTACTAATCTTTACTCTTAAGTTATGTTGTCTTAGTCTCTGTGGTACTAGTTCTAATTTACGTAGATGTTCTTCTAAGGCGTTGGAAAAGATTACAAGGTCCTCCATATAGGCATGCAATATATCCCCTAGAAAGTCTCCAAACACTATGTTAATCATTCTTGTAAATGTTATGGGAGCACAACGTAAACCAAAAGGCATCCGTAAAAAATCCTAATGTCCCCTGGCTGTGATGAAGGCTGTGTATGGGATACTATTTTTTTCTAATGATATCTGGTGAAAGCCTTTAAGTAAGTCCAAACTGGTAAAATATTCATTCTGACCTAACAATGATAAAATATCATCAGTACATGGCACTGGGAATCGATCAGGGATCGTCTCCTTGTTTAGACGACGGAAGTCTACGCAGATACGCCATGTTCAATCTTTTTTTCGGTACAACTATTAATGGAAAATTATAAGGGCTGTTCGATTTCCTAATGACTCCTTCTTCTAGCATTTTACCTACTTCATCATTTATTTCATTCTGGAATTTCTTAGGGAGTCTGTACGGGGGTAGATAGATAATTTTCTGCTTGTCCTTTAACCTTATTTGATGCTCGATCACATCTGTTTTTCCTAAGGATCCATCCGTAGTGGAAAAAAACATCATGATATTCAGTTGAAAGTCAAAAAATTTTCTGCTGAATTTCTTCGTCTTGAATGTCTTTATTGATTTTATTTTTATTAGATTGCAAAAGGGATTCATCCGCAACTGATTGAGCGTGATTGCTTTCAGCAACAGTAAGAATACGATGTTTATAAACTTCTGCATCCAAGATATGTTGATTTTTGTGAATTACTAAAGTGGTATTTAAATGATTACAGACTTCAATATTACATTGTTGATGTGAGCCTACTGTATAAATAGCTTGTGTAACAGACAATTCTTTAGTTTTCAAAGTGTCGGAAAGGATTAATATTTCAGATCCCGGTAATGTTTTCTTTACTTGCACTATTAAAATTCGAAGGTACGTTTGGCTCGATAGATTGCGTGCAAGATGATATTACGGGTGAACGAGAATTCTGTTGGGTCGCGTATATTATTTCTTTATTAGTGAGACAAGTTATTGGTTCTTCAACGTACGTTACGGTTACATTTGTCGTCTCCTTTTTATCCAAAACTGATTTTAAGGTATTAGAAGACTTATAGAATTTTCCTTTGATATACACGCCGTGCTTGGCAGGGGCTAAGATAATGTTTTGATTGCCCATAGATGGGTATCCTATAATTACAGCTGGACACACATCAATGTTTTGTACAACAACAAATGTATCGGCAAACGAGTGCTTACCGACCTTGAACTGAACATGAGTTATGCCTATTACATTTAATTCATTATTTCCTATACCCGAGAGTCTCACTCCGGATTTTTCTATTGGAAAATTCGAAAACAACAAATGATGTGTCCTCAAATCCATAATATTACGTGGACTACCAGAGTCAAAAAATAACGTAAAGGATTTGTGTTCTAAATTTACTGCATATAATGTTGGCTGTAACTCATTTTGGCTTATTATTGTATGAATTCGTTGCAAATCTACGGGAGCATGCACTGATTTACTTAATTCGGTCGTGTGTTTCATAGGAAAATTTATTGCCTCAAAATGATCTGATAAAACATTAAATGGGTTATTTGATACTACTGATGTTGATACGAATGGCCCAACATCACTCTCTTCCCCATTGGAGGTAATTATGTGGTATTTGCTTTGCTCTGCACATTCTGAAAATTAGTCTGACCTTGCGAGTTCTGGGTAGACGGCCCAGGAACAGAGTTATTTGAAGCACTATTTGTTTGTTTTTTATTTTGTGCTTCATTGACGTTTGGCTGTTTCTTCTTATTGAACTGAGGATTTTTCTTTTTATTTCCATAGGGAATTGACTGTGGAATTGACTGTGTATTTCTAGGATTCTGTTGTTGACTACGCGAGTAGCATCGACTATATGAATGAATTGAACTGTTATGTATTGAACAATATCGTGTTCTGCAGTCTGCGATCAAGTGACCTTGACGTTTGCAATTATAACACATCATTCCTGCAACTTGATTATTATTAACTACATTTACTTGTTTTGGCTTAGTTTTATTTTTTGCAAAAACTTGTGTAAACAATGGATCAAGATCAGTACACTTAGACA
>NC_090726.1:167042840-167045340 GCF_036898095.1 Palaemon carinicauda
ATTTTGGATTCACTGAATTAAAGTATTAAAGCCTTCAATACGTGTCAAACCTGAGCAAATTTGAATATATGCAAATAGTTTAGCTCTTGTTGCATGATTAACGTCAGCTACTCATATCATAACTTAACATATGTATAAATTTCTATAAAGATTATTATTCCAGAGGCGGGGCAACCAGGCTATTTCTAGAAAATATTCTACTATTTCTTGAATATTTTGTAAAGGTTGACTTGCATAACGCCATTGATTTGATATTGCTGTCCATAAAAGATAACCGTAGTTCCTGGAAGATCAGATATAAGGTATTCAATATGCTCATGTACTTATAAGAGTATGAAAGACTTAAAGTCTTCCTTCTGCTCACAATTTAGCTTTATGTAAAGTTGAATAAAAAAAAAATACTCTAGGTATTTATGATTTAGGAAGCGGGAAATAACACCATAAAATATTCATGTATTGAGAGTGCTAATAGCCTTATTTTTTTTTTTTTTTTACTTTTCTATTTTTCTTTTTTTTCCTCATATGGATAAAAATGATGAAAGCTGAATGATGTATTATTTTATATTTTAAGGAATGGACTTCCTTATTTATAAGTGAAATTATCCACTACTCTGATTGTACTTTCCAAATTAACTAAAGGAAACTTTATTTTATAGGTATGGGGAAATTAATACTACTGTTGTTATTATTATTATTATTATTATTATTATTATTATTATTATTATTATTATTATTATTATTATTATTATTATTATTATTATTATTATTATTATTGTTGTTGTTGTTTTTATTATTATTTTTATTATTATTTTTATTATTATTATTATTATTATTATTATTATTATTATTATTATTATTATTATTATTATTATTATTATTATTAGCTAAGGTACAACCTAGTTGGAAAAGCAGAATGCAAAAAGTCTAAGGTTTCAACAGGAGAAATAGCCAAGTGAGAAAAACAAAAACTAAAAAAACTTAGTATAAAAAGTAATAGTTAAAAAAATATAAAACAACTTAAGAATATCTCAGTAAAGGAAATAAGGAAATAAATATTCTATGTATGAGAAATAAGGAATATAGAATATCAAATATCTTAAGATCAGCTGACTATAGCTATTCTAAGTCAATTAATTATGTTCACCAAATTCTTATTCAAGAAAAAAACAGCTTAACACTTTTATACCGTTATAACTATTGCAATGCAAAAAAAAAAAAAATAAATAACACCAAAATGCAATTTCAATCTGCTTGAGATTACATAGTATGTAAAATTCAAATAGTTATGACATACCATGGACACACTGCTTAATCTTCATTGCTAACGGAACTAAGGGATCATCAGACGTCTTAACTCAAGAACCAACCCTACTTGTTTATAACAGCAGGGAGTCGGTGTATATTAGATCCTTAAACTCTCAATGTATGTGCAACGAATAATCTTCATAGTTGAAGGTAACTTGTAAGATATAGGAAAATTGCAATAATGATAATATTTGTACAAATGCGGAATCTAATAGATGGGTAAACATTAAATAATAATAAAGTCATTCACGTGTAAAAAAAAACGCAAACAGATTTTTCTTATCTTTTAATGTATCGTGATTGACTATTTTTCATTCACTTAGGCTGGCAGTTATTACAAGCGAACTATCTGCTAAAAGATTGTATCTACATAATCCTTTGTGGGAGTTTTGGAAACGCTAAGGATATTGTAGAAGTTACTAGAACTTTATTTTAAAGAGAAGTTTGAATATCTTTTAAAATTCACATGAGTCTATATCTAGTATTATTACTGAAAGTGATATGGAAATTCTAACTTTTTGTTGTTAACATTTTAAAAGGACAGATTCATGTAAATATGTAAATTATATCTTGTAATATTGAAAATTCACCAAAGGCTTCTATTGACACAGCAACAAAGTAATTATGAACTAAAATAGATAAAAGAAAAGCACCCGAAACCAAACAAAATGATAAAGGCAATTCATGATTAATTTGAAATCAATGTTTTTCAATATGCAGTGATATTATCGAGCACCATTATTGATAATGATTGACAAATTTTGTTAAGGAGAATATGCAATTACGCAAAACCAAATACTGAACCCACTTACCGATTAATGAATGTCGTTTTCCAAAGAATATCCTGTCGATTGCTCCATGGCTGCCCCGCTATTAGCATAGTTAGCATTAAGGGGTCTAGACAATCGTAATCAATCTAATGGCAAATGACTAGTTCCAAAAGGACACTGTCATTTCGATAATACAAAAGAGTATTGAGGTATTCCATGATGGAACCATTTTCGTTTATGCAAATTGCCGCTTGGAGTGACATGCACATCCAAACAAAGAGGCATTAAATAAAAACATTCACCACTGGCCATAATTATCAAACCATTTGGGAAGCTGCCCTTTATTATCAGTGGCATAAATATGAAAATAGGTCTACTTACATTATACCAGTGTGCCAAAATCACTCTAGAAATATGTTCCGTTG
>NC_090726.1:167050340-167060340 GCF_036898095.1 Palaemon carinicauda
ACATGTAAATGGAATTATACATGCAACGTATACAGAAGTTATTTTTCCTTCCTTAAGACTGAAGAAATGATGAGGGTCACTTTAAGACTGAAAATTTTTTAATAAATTTTTCCTTTATAATTTCTGTAAATGTCGTATCCTATTAACACTGTGTACTACGTACACACGGCACAAATGTTATCTGTACAATGCCACACCTGAGATTATTAGCAGACTTAGTGTCACTATGGTAACACTCACTTAAAAGGTATCACACTGGAAGTGTCAACACCTTTTCCCTTTAATTGATAGTCCCAATCAATTAACTGTTCATCGCAGTACTTAGACGACTGGTTTTAATACACTACCTGTAGTTACCACAAAGTGCTTCTGTTCATGGATCTGCTTAGCATAGTGTTTGTAGAACACTCTGGATGATTTCCATCCAGTATATGAGCGTAGACACTCAAAGTCCATACACTGAAAAAAGTTCAGTAATGAAGCAATTTTCCTCGGATCATGACCTGTGGGTATAGTGCCGGGATCCTCTCTGTGAATAAAGTAGGTGATCTTTGCCCTCAGTTGTTTTAGGGATAATATTGATCCAGAGATTTCTCCTTTCAAGAGCTGTCCTCCCCTGAAGTCAGAAGTTCTACGAAAATAGACCTTTAGACACTCTACAGAACATAGAGAGACATCCTCATTCAGAGGGCAGATTCTCCAGGGACCCCATCTTTTAGTGGGTAGCTCGTTCTTAGCGAGAAAGGTTGGATCAGGAAAGAGAATCAGTTCTCCCGCTTCTGTGAACTGAATATGGCCCTCATTCTTGATAGGGCTACTATTTCACTAATTCTAGCCCCAGACGCTATAGCGAACAGGAAAATAACCTTCTGGGTTAGATCCATTAGGGAACAATCTTCATTGTTCACAGATGAGGCATAATGTAGGATCTCGTCCAAAGACCATGAGATGGGCTTCGGAGGTGCTGCAGGCCTAAGCCTTGCACATGCCTTCAGAATCTTATTGAAGATTTCATTCGCCAGATCCACTTGAAAGGCATATAGAAGAGGTCTAGTCAAGGCTGACTTGCACGCAGTTATCGTGTTAGCTGCCAGACCTTGATTATGAAGGTGGACAAAGGACAGACAGAAATTCATTGAAATTTCTTTCGGTCCTTTTGCTTTTACAAAAGCAACCCACTTTTTCCAAGATGACTCATATTGTCTTCTAGTTGACTTAGACTTGTATAGTTCTAAGAATTCTATATTACCTTCCGAGATCCCAAATCTTTTCCTAGCCGCTAGGGCGAGAAAATCATGAAATGAAGGGTTTTGGCTCTCTATGATGAATCGAAGGCAATTAACTTCTGAACCTTCTGAGAGAGTACTGGGTTTAGTTCAAGGGCCAGCCTCAGCCTCAGTTCCTTCACTAGAGGGAACCAGTTGCTCTTGGGCTATTTGTGAGCCACCAGAGCTGTTCCTCGCTGGAAGGATCTCAGCGTGTTGAGGACCTTCCGCAGGAGATTGGATGGAAGGAACAGGAATTCCTGAGTCCATTCCTTCCATGCCAGAAAAGTGGTGTCCGTTATCTCCTCTAAAGGATCCTTGTATGGTGCTACATATCGAGGTAGTTTCATGATGACGCTCGTCACGAAGAAGTCGATCTGCAGCTCGCGGACTTGTTCCCATCTGGGAGAGAATGGGTCTGCGTCAGTGGACCATTCTGACTCTACCGGCTTGACTCTGAGTAGAGCATCTGCTATCACATTGCGGATCGATTGTACATGAACTGCTGATAGGCGCCATCCTTTTAGGTAGGGGATGGCTAACATCGCCAGGACTATAAGAGACGGTCTCGAGCCTTGTCGGTTCAGAGGTCTTATTATCGCTTCGATGTCCCAGATCAGCCTACGGAGGCCTGATCTGCGTGGAGAGAGTTTCCCCAACCTCAACAGGAATACCATGGCCTTGGCTAGAGATTACCAAGTCCCTTGGACTTTCCTCTGATGGGAGTGAAGACCCCATTCTTCCGACGATGCATCCATACAGATGATCTTCGATAGTCGAGGTAGTTACAACATCACGGTCCTCAATAGGCTTTTGGCCTTTAACCATTGGTTGGGAAGTGATCAAGGTAAGACCGATGTCGGTCATCATAGATCTCTTTGAGCGTTTGATGCATATCTTCCCCAGACTCTTAATGCATCTTTCAGCTATGCTCGTAGCACTGGGTCTGTCACTACTGCGAACTGGAAAGAGTTTAGAACTCTTTCCTGTTAGCGTCTTGGAATCCTGACTGATTAACATAGTCTCTTGACCAACCTTGCGATCTCTTTTTACATCACTAAGGGAAAGGAAAGCCAGTGTGACCTTAGGTTCGATGGTTTTATAGCCATTGAATCCTTTGAGCTGGAGAGAATCGAGACTTCTTGTAGCTGAGTTTACATCCCTGATGTTTTAGGAACTGGATTACTTCTTTGGATGCTCGCAGACCAGCCGCTTCGGGTGCTGCCCGCAACAGCCTTTCGTCCAGGTACTTTGTTACCTAAACCATTCCTAGGCATGGTTATTGCATGACTGCGTCTGCCAATTTCGTGAAGATACTTAGGACAGTGTTTATTACGACGAGTATGGCTCTTAAGACATACACTATCTTCTGTAACATGAATCCTAGGCAGGAGGAGAGGGGGCCACTGACTAGACACTGCCAATAGGCATCTGTCAGGTCTATCAAGACAGTGAACGCCCCTTTTTGAAATAGGGTCGTTATGTTCAGAAGGATTAACATCCTGAACTTGCTGTTTCTTTTAAACTTGTTGAGTGGCAATAAGTCCAGAATGACTCTGAGTTTTCTTGAGTCCTTCTTGTGAACACAAAACAGCCTTCCCTTGAATTTGATGAACTTTACTTTCCTTACCACCTGTATGCTCTAGAGCTCTAAGGTATACTCTTCTAGAACGGGGTTGGAGAGTAGGAAGAGTTGAGGAAATGATGGTGGAGGCATGTCTATTCTCCAACCTAGTCCAATCTTGATTAGGCCTTGGCCCCAAGGATCAAAGGTCCAACGATCCCTCCTACCAGAAGTGTCTCTATGCTTCGATTGATGAGAAGGTTTACCTCCTCGACACCTGCCATAGAAAATGTGGGATGTTGTTGAACAGACTGAGGAAAAAGTCTAGACTTTTCCGTCTTCCTTTTAGGTTGGTGACCCACATCTTTGGAAGACTTTCTTTTTGAAGAGATGCCCCACTTCGGGAGAAGACTCGACTCATATTCTCCGTGGTGGCTTTCTCGATTACCTCTTCGACTATCTCGTTTGGAAAAAGGTCTTTACCCCAGATGTTGGAAGATGTCAGCTTCCTGGTATCATATTTCCCTATTGCAACAGCGAACACAAACTCCCTACAGCCTCTCCTAGAATTCATAGAGCCATATAGGTCTTTAACTAAGGTGGCCATATGCATTTTGGCCAAGACCATGAGCATATCTGGGGTATTTTGATGGGCTGAACACAACTCTATGCAGTTCTGTAGGGATAAGGAGCCTGCAAGTATCTTCTTTGTCTCATGTTCCTTGCACAAAAGAAACTGAGAAAGGTTAGGGAGATTCTCGCTAAACTGTCGTCCAGCGACGTCCGCGTCTAGTTTCCCTACTGAAAATATTAAGTGGACTTCCTTCCAATCCTTCTCCTGCATGGGTAAGGCTAGTGACAGAGGCTTGTACTCCTCAAGTGCAGGACATTGTTTGCTTCCTCCACTGCCTTGGCAACAGATTTAAATGCCTTCCACGTAAATGGGAATGCTATTGAAGCAGGAGCGAACACTTTAGACACCGAGTAACCCGCCTTCCTCGGGCTATTTGACTAGATAGCCTGTGCCTTATCATGGTCAAGAATCATGACCTCCTTCAGTTCCATTTCTTTTCCTGATGTAGGATCATGCTTCTGTCAAATAAAACAATTAGGGAAAGCGTTAAAGCTTCGCCAAAACGGGATTTCATCTAAAGGAACAGCTCCCATCTTCTCCGAGATGTAGAGTTTGTCGTCTGAAATCGGCATACGCTCCGCGAACTTCCAGGAATTGGTTTTGGAGCATGTCGGGAGGTCTTGGTCTCTGGGTAGCTTTTAAGACTATTTGGGGAGTGACAAGTGGAGCTTCACAGAGCTCTATCTTGAGTTTCGCTTCCACCGTTTCGCCTTGTTTGCGAAAGATTTCCATTAGACCCGTAAGTTGGACCAGTAACTGATCCATTTTGTCTAATAGAGGGGCAGAAGGTGAAGATGTCGAGGTTAACGGATCGAGAGCCGGCACAGACGGAAGCAATTCCGACACGACGTAGTCAACTTCCTCCCGAGGGTCCTTCCTGCCCTCTGTCCCGAAGGCTATCTGGACGCATAGAGGTGCGAATCATGCCTAGGGCACCACTATTTCCCTACTTGCTTTCGGGAATAGTAAGCTACGCATCCTATCGTTAGGTAGGTATGGTCCCGGAGAGATCTTCTGGAACCCCCTTACCCTATTGCGTAGTTTCTTACATGCCGCATCCCTAGACTCCATTGACTTGGGATTATCAAAACCTTCGGACAATAATGTCCGACAGATATTGCAAACTTAGGGGTCCCAATATTGCAGGAATTCGGAAATAATAGTGCAGGGGGCATGAAACCTGCATGCATTATGAACGTAAAAGTACTTACTCTCAATATTGCAGAAGACTGCAACAAATTTCATCTAAGGTTCGTCTTGTAAAGAAAGGAAAGCAGAATGAATATACAATTGATTATCTCACCTGATAAGCAATATGTAATAGTCATCTTTTAGTTATTATAACTTAGGATAGTAAGCTAGAAAGGAATAGTGGGAGACACATACTTGTGTATCTCTTGCACGAAATTGCTGTAACCTCCCTTCAGTATTAAATATAAAGAGTTTCCTTTATCAAGGCAACTTGAACGAAAGGTTTCTAACCCCTAGGAGGTAGAAAAGTTCACATTTCCACTGCCCCTTCTAATTATTTAATACTGTGGTGTAAGGATAACTAATTTCTAATCCGAATATTGAAGGAATTCTATTTTTTCAATATAGGTTCGGTCTCAGCAAAAGCCTGCACAAGGGTACCCAAGATATATTAGAAATTAACTACTGTATAATCATACTATAGTTTTCCGTTTGCAGTATATACTATATGGCAAAATACTGGCTACTGTTTAATTATATATTATAGTTCAGCCAGTGTGCTGCCGGTATGGCTAGCATCTGGTGGCACGGTCCAGCCGGCATGACTCCGACTGGACTAGGAAATATAAAAGACACATATTTATGTATCCTACCCACCCCATTTGCTGTGGCCTTCCTTTCCAATATTAAAACCACTGAGTTTCCTGATCAAGGAAGCTCAAAGATAAGGGCTCTAACCTCTAGGGATAGAATGTGTACTACCACCATCCCTTTAATTTTGTAAGGTAATACGTAAATTGATTTCAAATCAGAATATTGAAGAAATACAATGCTTTCAATATAGGATTGGTCTCAGCAAACACCTGGGCAAGGATACTCAAGATATGTTAGAAAATAACTACTTTTATAATATATATAATAGTTTTCTATCTGCCGTATACACTATACTGCATATATACTGACTACTGTATAAACATATACTATAATCAAGCTGGCATATAGCCGGCATACCTAGTCGCTGCCGGCACAGCCCGGCCAGCATGCTAGCTGAAATAGAGAGAGAAAGCATGGAGTGAAGGACTGCCTAATTACAGTGTGTGTATACTTTACTGCCTTCGCCAGAAAGAAGGAAGGTTCAAACGGAAGGGGAAAATGTATCATTCAGGCTTCCATCCAACCACCAGTACCAGCGCTGGCAAAGTCCAGTCAGCACATGGCCAGCAGGCTAGCACCCGCCAGCACTGGTATAGTCGGCATGCCGTTGGCTGAGTCAGTACGGGTCGGCGCCAGCACAGCTGGCATACCGCTGGCCGGGCTAGTATCCGGCAATAGGACTTGTGGCCGGCAGTCCAAAGGAGGACTGAAGAACCTTGGTGACAGAAGAGACTTCCTTCCAACAGCCATCACGACTGCCGACAGCCTCCATAGCCGCCGGCAGCCGTCATGGCCGCCGGCAGTTCTCATGGCCACCGTCAGCCGACATAGCAGCCGGCAGCCGTCATAGCCTCCGGCAGCCATGATAGCCGTCGGCAGCTGTCATAGCCCCCGGCAGCCGTCATAGCGACCGGTAGTCGTCATAGCCGCCGGTAGTTGTCATGGTATCCGACAGCCAGTATGGCCGTCAGCAGCCGCCATGGCCGCCGGCAGTTGTCCTAACCACCGGCAGGTGGCAGCCGGCATGGCCGCCAGCAGCCGGCATGGCTGCCAGCAGCTGGCATGGCCGCCAGCAGCCGGCATGGCCGCCAGCAGCCGGCATGGCCGCCAGCAGCCGGCATGGCCGGCGGCAGCTGTTCTAGCAGCCGGCATCTGTCATGGCTGCCGGCAGTCAGACAACAGCTGTATGTAGAAGCCTGGCTGGACCCGCAACCCACTGGAAATCGGTGAGAATGAAGGACGACAGCCCAAAGAGCTGTGATGGCAAGGCCATCAGTAAAGGACAGAGGGGGGAGGGAAAAGGGTCCTCTATGAGTTGTGGAAGGAGCCGGCAAGTTTGCCGGTCCTACCACACCCCTAAGAAACTCTGTTTCAGTATCGGCACCATCCTAGGCTGCAGGAGAATATCTATTCTCCAGCGTGGGGTCTGCCAATACAGTTAAGGGGATGGTAGCAGTGCCGCCTCCTCTCAATAAGGGGGAAACCGAGTTCCAGTGCCGGCTCCATCCTAGGCAGCAGAAGAGTATCTAGTTTTCAGTCTAGGGTCCGCGAGCACAGGACTAGTCTTCTAGACTGCAGGGAGAAGGTAGCGACATCATACAACCACTTCAAGTGGGGCCTAGGGAGTTCTAGCCTCCTTTGCTGGCAGCCTAGCCGGCAGGGGAATGACTATTCATTCTGACGGCCGGCTGCCGGCAAAGACCAAATACTTTGAGGCTCTGACCGAAACCCAAAGCCTGCTATCTATCGGCCAAGGGATGAGACAGAAAACACAGTCAAACCTGAATGTCTACTCGAGGGCAAGACTAACTAGGGTTGTAGCCTCAGGCTACCCTCAGAGGGAAGGAGACATTACCCTTAATTCTCCACTGGAGACAAGTATTGGTTTATATAATAATTTTAGGAGATATCTATCTACGCCTGATTTGATGAAATGATACACGAGGGTAAACGGGGGAATGTCTGAAAGCATACTACATCGCCTAGGTTAGGCTACCTCGGCAAGAGGAGATCTCGGTTACCTAAATCACTGAAATTCTAACGAATATGATCGACATAGAAAATGGATGCATACCATAAATATCTTTACACATTGTAAAGAATTAATACTCAACTTTCCAGAGGCGAAAGAAGCTGGAGATTCCATAATAATCCTCGCAGAATTGATTGAAAACGTTAGATCAACAGGGAACACCACCGTGCGAATTCACTACAAAATTAGGAAGGGAATGTCCGCCATCTTAGATATGGCGCTGTCTTGATACTCAATAGTAGTATGAGAAATAGGGTAACCTTGATAACGGCTCCCTTTCCAAAATTGCCACTCTTCCCCATCAAAGCGAAAACGCTATTCGGGGTGAAGATCGCTATGTGTCGTATCAAGATATACGTCCCCTGATTTATGCGATATCCTTAAGAGAATGTTAAGGATATTCGCGCCAGGAGTTAGAATTCTGGAGACATAAAGGTAAATTCTCTGGAAATATCACTGTAGTTCATATATCCCTCGAAAACTAGTATTAGGAACTTTCCATCAGGACGACATGGCTTGAGCCCAAAAAAAAGCATGTGATTCCTTGTCAAACATATTAATAAATAATTATGATTTTGTCTCATACGATATAAGATAACATGGGGTCAATTAATGGAAAGTGGAGAAAATATAAAACAAGTTTTTATATCAGAAACGCAATTGACTAGAAAATAAGATTTTAGCTGAAAACAAACTGTGAAAGATTTTCCACCTCTATTTGAAACCGCATTTTCTGCTTCATGAATATTCAACATCCATGTTTTACTCACACAATTTCCGTCTCTTTTACTCCATTGGAGTTTTGGATTGAAATAAAATGCAAACAACCTCGAAACAGTTCAGTGAATTTTCTTTCATGAAACACAAATAAAACTTCAAATTAAGCATACACATTATACCGAGTGAATACGATTTTAAACATTGTATTCTTTAATGATTTATTATTTTGCATGCACATTTTTTTTTATTTATACGGATACAACTGCGATATAGTGACAGTAGCTGGTTTTATTATAATCATGATATGTGATATTCGTAAATTGATAAACATACTTTATATAGTTAAGAAACAATAACAAAGTAAATTGCTAATATCTGAATCTATAATCGATTTGTGTTAATAAGATAATATAGACACATTACATTTATGATAGAGCAACTTTTTATAGAAATACTTTATTTAATTTCAGCTAGGAGTTTTAAACGTTTTCATAATTATTTCTGTTTGAATAACATGATTGAAACCGATGGATTTTGTATAATTTTTCTCTCAATGATTTTGTTAGGTATTAAATTGAGGAAAAAAATTTAAAAAAAAATCTGTAACAATATATTTTTTACTGCATCTTTTGAGAAAATCATTTTGAGAGAATACCTTTTTTTATTAGATAACTAATGTGCAAGTTTCACTTTGACAATAATAATAATAATAATAATAATAATAATAATAATAATAATAATAATAATAATAATAATAATAATAATAATAATAATAATGTCTCTATAGAATAACTTTTTCTTAAATCCTAATTCACTCAGAAAATAATATGGCTTCATTTTTTTTATTTATTTATTTTTATTTTATTTATTTATCTATTTATTTTTTTTTATTTTTTTTTTTAAGTAATACTTAATATCAGCATCTGTGGAATATGGAAACATAAAGAAAAAATTTATTCAAATCAAGAACTAATATTGCTCTTATGAAACTCACAATTTTTCCATAAATTCATTTCATTTGAAACCTAATTTGATACACTTGTGTAAAAAGATTTGATCATCAAAAGAGAGGCATTTCAAAAATCTTATGTATTTTAAAGACATTTGATATTCACAATTTTATGGTGCATGTGTGTATCCATACATTAAATTTCACTGTATTTCTATTAATATTCGTATCAAAGAATTGAAAATCCTAATGAGCTTAATCAGATTTTTTTTTTTTGGTAAAGGACATGATCTGATGATATTACACAAGTAAGCATTTTCAAGTAATGCATGTCATTTTTTATATGGAAAATAACTTTTCATATATTTGTCTAATTTTGAAACTTCATGTACATATTGAAAGCTGTTGAATTGTGCTTCAAAATGACATGTAAAATTTGTTCAAATCTAATTACAATTATATTTAACTGAAAAACAAAACTAAAATGTATCTAGTTTAGCTAAATATATTTAGTTCGAATTAGGGTACCGCATTTAATTAGCAAAAAAAAAGTTTTATGGGATATGGCTAAATATATAATTAAAAGAGGACTTGATAGTATGTAAACCCAGCTTTTATTTGGTGTGTAACCTGCCATTATTGCTTAAAAAAATATGATTCAAAAAGACTGTAATATTTTTTAAGGGAATATGGAATATGGTGAACGGACAGTTCATTTTCATTAGGGTTGGTGAATAAAAGTAGTTAATTGTTATATCAATGCAGATTATTTTTCCTGTTACCATTATTTTCTAATCTAGATATCAAAAGCTTTCCAGCGATACCTACTTCTAAAGTTGTAAGTGCCCTACATGTAGGGTGGGTCTGGTATATAGCCTTATATATATACATATATATATATATATATATATATATATATATATATATATATATATATATATATATATATATATATATATATATATATATTCCGATTTTTAATTGGGTTGTT
>NC_090726.1:167065340-167090340 GCF_036898095.1 Palaemon carinicauda
TTAGCCTGAAAATACAGAATACCAGATTAGCGCCTATCTCTTTTCTTAGCTTATTATAAACCTTATCGTACCTGACACCTCTAAACCTTAGTAGATTAACCTTAACTCAGTCTAGGGTACCACTCATACACCAGCCTGTAGCGCCTAAAAAACGGCTGTGTTGTGCTACAGACCCGTGAGCCCATGACCCATCTAATTAATCAATCATTAGAAAGTACCAGTGATCACCCTCACCTTTTAACCTTAAAGATCCCATATAATATACCCAGAACATTATAGTCTTCTGTAAACAAACCATGATTAATAAATCCTAAATATACATTTACTTCTACTCACTACGTGCCCACTTCAACAGCACACACACCATAATTAGAACGATACATATACTACCTTTAATAACTGCATAGCCCTCTGTCAATCAACTAATATTCAACGCTGCGAGAGAGAAAATCGGCAACAATATTATCTTTTCCTGGGATGTGTGAAAATTCTAAATTCCATTCTTGCAGCATGAGACTCCACCTCATTAATCGTTGATTTTTATTCTTGTATCTGCTAATGAAGGTCAAGGGATTATGATCTGTCAAGACCTTAATAGGTGTATCTGAGGAGGAGAGATAAACCTGAAAATGATTAATAGCGAATATTAACGCAAGAGTCTCTTTCTCCACAGTTGAATACCTACGTTAGGCGGAGGACAATTTTTTTGAAAAGAATGCGACAGGATGAGAAACTCCCTGCTCGTCATTCTGCAACAATACCGCTCCTACACCAACATCACTTGCATCCGTGGCAAGAGAAAAAGGAAGGTCAAAATCAGGAGCTCTCAAGACAGGAAAATTAATTAAAACTCTTTTTAAATTATCAAAAGCTCTTTGCGTTTTATCCGTCCAGACAAATGCCACCTTCTTTCTCAAGAGTTTTGTTAACGGATCGGCTATATCCGAAAAATTCCTAACAAACCTTCGGTAGTACCCACTCAAACCAAGGAATCTTCTGACATCCCTCCTACATTTAGGGACAACCATGTTTTCAATACTTTCGATATTGGCCTGCTTAGGAGCAACTTTACCATTACCAACCTCATGACCCAAATATACCACCTTCGCCTTTGCGAAATCGCTTTTCTTTAAATTAATTACCAAATTTGCCTTTTTCAACACCTCAAATAGTGCCCTAATACGTTTTAAATGAGTTTCCCAATCATCGCTTTAAATAACAATATCATCAATATACACAACACATCCTTCTAAACCATGGACTAAAGTATTCATTAACCTCTGAAAGGTGGCAGCCGCGTTCTTCATACCAAACGGCATAACCTTACATTGAAACAATCCCTGTGGTGTTACAAAAGCAGACAGGGCCCTTGTCCGCTTTGAAAGAGGAACTTGCCAATAACCTTTCAACAAATCGAATTCGCTAATGTATTTGGCCTTCCCCATTCGATCAATACAATCCTCAATTCGAGGTAATGGATAACAA
This sequence comes from Palaemon carinicauda, assembly GCF_036898095.1. NCBI lineage: Eukaryota > Metazoa > Arthropoda > Malacostraca > Decapoda > Palaemonidae > Palaemon > Palaemon carinicauda. Next base: position 167,066,826 of record NC_090726.1, read on the forward strand.
TCAGATTTAGATAACTCATTCAACTTACGGTAATCAAAACATAACCTGAAATCACCGTCAGATTTCTTTACCAATACAACAGGTGATGACCAAGGACTTTGACTAGGTTCAATTAGGTCATGTTTTAGCATATAATCCACTTCCTTTGCTACAACCTCATTTTTGAAGGGATTCAACCTGTAAGGAGATTGTTTCACAGGAGTGGCGCTACCTACCTCTACATCATGTTCAAGGACCGAAGTCCTACCCGGTATATCCGAAAATAATTCTTTATAATTAGATACTAAATTTTTCAAAGACCTTTGTTCTTCCTTACCTAATGTGAAATTACTCCCGAAAAATTTTCCAAAGACTTTCTGTTATCCGACCGCCATTCACATCCATTAAAACAATTATCATCAATAACCTCCCCCTCTGAAAAAGAAAAATGGTTATTGTTCTCAGAATCTACCGTATTCCCAATGGTTGCCACAGGAATGACTTTTTCCCGTTCCATAGAAGCCTTCAACATATTTACATGACACAGTTGAAAAGGTTTCCTTCTTTGAGGTGTCTCCACTAAATAGTTACCTTCACTTACTTTTTTCAAAATTTTCCAAGGACCTGAAAAAGAAGCTTTCAATGGATTCCCTGGGAAGGGTAACAAAACCAATACTTTATCGCCTACCGCAAAGTCGTGTGCCTTGGACCTTCTATCAAAAAAGAACTTCATTCTTTTTTGGCTACATAATAAATTTTCCCCCGCAAATTTCCAAGCCTTGGTTAATTCATCGCCTAGATTAGACACATAATCCATTAAATTAACCTCAGGGACGTCTCCCTCCCAAGACTCACGAACCACATCAAGAGGACCTCGAACACAATGGCCAAACACAAGGTTGAAAGGCGAAAAACCTAAAGACTGACTTGGGACAGAACGAAAAGCGAACAACAAATAAGGTAATTCCTTATCCCATTCAGAACCATTAATCAAACAATATTTCTTTACCATAGATTTCAGGGTCTGATGAAATCTCTCCAGAGCTCCCTGACTTTCTGGATGATATGGAGAAGAAGTCACATGTTTTATATTTAACTCTGCCATTTTATCTCTGAAATACCTGCTAACAAAATTAGAACCACAATCCGATTGAATAATTTTAGGCATCCCAAACCTGGTAAAAAAGTCAATTAGTACATCTACAATTTTAACACTTTTTATCGTACGAAGTGGTATGGCCTCGGGATATCGAGACATCCTATCCATGATTGTCAAAATTTACTCATTACCACTACGCGTCTTCGGTAATGGTCCAACCACATCAATAATGACTTCCTTAAAAGGTTCGGAAACTACAGGAATAGGACATAGAGGCGATTTTGGAATCCGCTAATTGGGTTTACCGACCTCTGGCACACATCACAACTATTGACAAACTTCTTTACATCTGCCTTCAACTTCGGCCAATAATAATTCCCTAACAATTTGCAAGAAGTTTTATGAATTCCAAAATGGCCGGCCAAACCACTTTCGTGCGCCAATGACATTAACTCCTTCTTGTAACCAAAGGGAACCATTATCTGTTTCACAATTTCATAATCAACATTATCCACCCCCATAGGCCTACTCAACCTATATAAAATATTATTAATTATCTTAAATTTGGGACCAGTCATATCAGACACCTCCCCTGACTCGATAGGGAGTTCCCTACATTTTTCTAAGTTCCGGAAGCGTTGCCTATAAGCTTCAGGGACTAACTCATAGGCCTTCAAGACAATAGCCTTTACACTCTCATAATCCGCTGATAGATCCTCCTCCAGCGTTACATATACCCTCTGAGCTCTTCCAACCAATTTACTTTGTATAAGAGTGGTCCAATACTCTTGGGGCCACTCCAACCTTGCTGCAATCCTCTCAAATGACACAAAAAACTCTGCTACATTATTCTCTTCAAATTTAGGTACAAATTACAGAGCCTGCGCTAAATTAATAGCAGGCGTTACTAACCTATTTGGGGAATGGGCGGGGGAAAAAGAAACCGAGTTTCTCATAGCAATCTCATGCTGCCTCTCCTTTTCTCTTTCCCCTGCCTTAAACTTTTCCATTTCAAATTCCATTTGTCTCAGGGCAATTTGCCTATCCAAAATTTCTACAGACAATACTTTATCAGGTTTCACCTCCTGTTCCCCACCTGTCTTTACAGTTTTAACATAATCATAAATTTGCAATAGCAATACACCCTTCCCTATGGACACATCATATTCCAATTCAAAATGTTCTGCTACAATTTCCAAGTCTTCCCTATTTAACTCTGCCAACCTCTCTTGCCATCCCTCACCTCTAAGGAGTTCAAATACGTTAACAACCATGATTACTTAATCAAACAAAATACTAAATTTACACAAAACAACACCGAGGAGGTGAAAATACACTGTCTGAAAAATTACCCCAAGAATTAACTTTGCACAAACACTGGTGAAAAACTCAGGAACGAAAGATCCTGTCACGGTCGCCACTTGTGATGGCTGGCTTTGACCACCACACAAAACACTACACTTATCAAATAGTATTCACCATCATAACGTACTAAGTCCAAAGGTGGAATAGTATCCAAACATCAATACGAATGCAAAGTCAACTCAAGGGGACAAAGAAAATACCACAAAAATCTCCTTAATTTTAATACATAATATTTAGACAGAAATAACACCTGAACCACAATAATACAATAATAAATGATACACACTCACTCTTAAACTCCTTGCAAAAGAAAACAATTACACAATTAAAGAAAGGTCATCAACACAAACATACTAAAATTAGAGAGGGTCCAGAAAGGAGAAGGCCAACGAAAAGTAAGAACATCCTAACAAATACAAACTAAATATCCCTAACAAATCCCTCAAACACTTCTAGGGGTCTCCTCCAAGAGGACAATAAACTCCCCGGCTGAAGGCTTATTCCGGGTGGCAGGAAACAAGGATCCAAGACAATGGTGTTAAAAGTCTTTTTTTTCTTAATGCTCCAATAATGAAGACCGCCCATGATTACAGGTCGTGGGCCCGGCACACAAATATAAAGATAAAAATTTTTACCTTGGGGCAGAGAGGTCCCCTTGGCTTTTACTGAACCAAGGGCAGTACACAATATGTGGAATAAAAGTCCTTGTTGCAGAGCGAGGATATCCAAGAAGAGCTAAACAGCTTCACAACGTAACTCTGCAAAGGGGAGGAATAATATGGATCCAATCGCAAATGTCGTGCCCTAAAAGGTTGGAGGCTCAGAAACACACTAAGGAACCATCCTCAAAAAAAGCCCCTCCAAAACTCCGTTCACGCAGGAGCGCAGCCACGTAACCCACACCACTTGAAAATATAAAACAGCCGTTAGTCCAATATAAACACTAACATAACCACCACTGAAAAGACAAACTATTAAAGAGGGAGAACAATAAGTCTACAGTATATTGAACCTTATACATCTATAAAAATTTAAATAATTTAGAAATATATAGCAATAATGTTACAATATATATATATATATATATATATATATATATATATATATATATATATATATATATATGTATATATATATGTATATATATATATATATATATATATATATATATATATATATATATATATATACATACTGTATGTATATATATATATATATATATATATATATATATATATATATATATATATATATATATATATATATATATATATATATATATACATATATATATATATATATATATATATATATATATATATATGTGTATATATATATATATATATATATACATATATACATATATATATATATATATATATATATATATATATATATATATATATATATATATATATATATATATATATATATATATATAAGATTCATTTAATCTAAACATTAGAATCCGGAGGTTGCCCCTAAGCCACTCAAAGACCTGTCCTTGTAAGTTGCATTACAGATTTTATGATAAGAAATACCTTATACTATAAGTTATGACATATCTGATTATGCCTTCTTTGTATAATGATTTCTGTTTTTTTTTAGTCTGAAATTTTATCCTGGATATAACAAAAAGCCTTGGAAATAATTTTTTTTTTTAGCATTACAAGATTGTTTCCACTCTTAATAATACGTTTTTCATGTCCCTTGTCAAGCTTTGTTATTATCATTATGATTAATATTATCATCAGATATGCAAAATGTATATTTTACCCACTGTAATATATTTATAATTATCAGAATGACCATTACAGATAATATCGTAAAATAAATTCACTTCATTGGTTACATTTTTTTCATTAAAATCTTTCCGTCCAACGATATACCGGACTTTTGAACACTATTTTGTCTTGTTTTCATCGATATTGAAAAAAGGTGAACTCATCTAGCAGCCAAGTAGATGAGTTTTTAACATCAATAGCATTTTGTTTCCCTCTCAAATACTGCAAATAGCCTGTTGTTGGATAAAAAAAAAGTCTGTTAAACGAAAGATAAAAGATTTAATATAGTTCTCATTACAATGAAATATAACAAAACACAGTACACATGTACATTATTTTATGATCATATAACTTTTGGCAAACAATCAAGTTCCCTTTGGTTTGTTGAAAAATAACAATATTTAAAATCATTGGATACTCTCATAGATTCGCCGGAAATAATCTCATCTTTCTATTCAACACATCTGGATACTACCAACTTGAAAAGGAATGACTCTCGAATTCACACAGAAAAAAAAAATCTGAAATAAATATGGTGTGTGATTAAATGAATATGACATTTTTCTTTAAAAGCTAACAATTTGATTCAATGCACGTAATATATTTTACAAGTATATAAAGTATTATATCATTAACTTTTTGGCCAAAGTAAATCAAACTTTAAAATTAAACGCCGTTTATTTCAAAATTGAGATATGGACAATTTCATATAAGTTTAAAACTATTCATGTACTATGAGATATTTTTTTTTAGCATATTATTATTATTATTATTATTATTATTATTATTATTATTATTATTATTATTATTATTATTATTACTCTTGAGGCCAGGTGTAGTTCCTTAGGCATGAGGTAGCAAATTTTAAGCTATATTGTCGAGTCATTTTAATTTTGAGAGTTTTCTTTTTTATAAATATTATCCACACTTTAATACATAGTTCATATATTTGATAACATTTGTAATGATTTTTTAAAAATTATTTATTATTAAAAAAATTTTAATATTTTTTTGTCAAAGCCAATAATTCCTCGGCGTTCTCTTGACATAATACAATCGTGGTTTTGAATAAGTCAGAATGAAAAAAATACTGAAAATTTTGATGATGGTATTGGAATATATTATTTACTCAAACAATATCTCACCAGCTTCACTTATTAGGATCACTGATATATCGTTACTGTAAATATCCGCAGGCTTTAATTTGTATGAACTAGGCCTTTATTTTAAACAGTTGCGTAATTATCTAGAATATCAGACTAGTCAACTATTACGTTCTATACACTTTATCAAAGGGATCTAATTTGTATCCATTTTATTTCAATTTAAATATTTTTCCCGAGTTATAGTTTTCTTTACTTTACGTCTCAATTAAACTAAATTGACAAGCATAAATATTATATAATTTTGACATTTTTCCCTACTAGGATAACATTTTACTATCAATTTAAATATCTTGCAATCGTTTAACCAAAAATTGTATGTTTACTTTGATATTAATGTGTTATGAGTTAAATATAGCCCATCCACTAAGATATAAAGAAAAGAAATAAAAATAGACATGCCTAATTAAAACATTAGTTATGAAATTTTATTCAAAATATAATGAAATAAAATATTACCAAAAATTATTTCAAGTTGCCTGTATCAATTACTGTATATACATAATAAGTGGGCCGGACGAATATGGACATACTGTACATTCGACTAACAACATGCCATTTATGTATATTATATAACGTAATTCTTTTAAAATAAGAAAGTAATCTCAAACATACAGTTTACATAATCATATCAATCGATTATATACTAGCTCTAATCCTCAATACAAGATTACAGAAAAAAAAAACAACATTCTTTATTATATAAATTTTTCTAACACTAAAAGTAGAGAGTGAAGAAGAGAGAAGTGTGTAAAACATAGCCTATCGAGTATTTACTGAGATGTGGCTTACACATCTCTGAAGAGATCTGGGCGTCAAAAAGAGTGTCGTTAAGTGTCATCAATCGTTTAGGAAGGGATATGAAAGCCATAAGGCTTTTAATAACGGACCTGAACTGTCGAATTTCCAATACGATGGCTCACCTCTGGAAGTTCTTCATATCCTAATAAGTTCATTTTTATTCCTTTCAGGTTCTGCCATCTTGAATGAATAACCACATATCATTCCATAATGGGTTTCGAGTGAAGCCTTCGAACTTATTGATGATGAGGTTTTCTCTTATTTCAGTTTTTTTCTCTGATTCAAAGGAGACAGTTTAAAATATGCTTCTTCTGATGTCGATAAAAAAATAGATTTAATAAAACATTTGGTCACTGGCAGCTGAGTTTCCCTTGTGCATAATTTCCAGATTTATCACATGAACGTATTTCATTCAGTTGAGATTTTAATAACTTATAAAAGAATTTGTAGTTTTTTATTCAAAGATAACGAATAAAATATTATCAACGTTTACTAATTAAGAACAATGAAATAATTTATCCAATCTGAAGAATTTAATTCTATTAGGAAACTCTGAACAATTTAGATGACATGTCTATGTCAGTTCATGAGACAGAATTAAAAACAAAATTCTCTTTATAAGACTTTAAAATCCTTCGCGTTAATTAAGAAGTTCAGATGAAAAATAAATGTTATTGGGATCAGTAAACATAATCAAAATCCTAGGAATTAATGTAATTTTTAAAAATAACACACTCGAGAATATATTGATAAAAAATTCCCCAAAACATATTAACTGATGTATATACGAAATTCCATGCAATCAATGTAATAAACGATATATTGGTCAAAGTGGCAAAGCACTAGAAACTCGATTAAAACAACATAAATATAATGTAAGAACGGGAAACATTGCCAGCAGTCTTTTTCAGCATATGAATGAGTGCAACAACGCTATTAATTGGAAAGGTGCTAACGAACTTATATTTTGCAAAGATTTTGTTAAAAGAAATATCATTGAAACAGTTTTAATTAAGAAAAATTTCGAAGATCTGCTTAAGACCAGTTCAGGCATGTACAAACTGGATGAATTTCTTGTAAACAATATTTTTAAACAAATAACTTTTAAGTAGTTTGTAAATTGCTCATTTTTTTCTGATATACGTCATCACAGAGGTTTCTTTGTATTTTAATTGTATTTTTAAACCATAAGACCGTGAAGAGGTGTAATAATAACACGAAAGCGCTTGTCCAATCTTCGTTTCCTTTTTCCTCCCTGCCTGCTGTCATATATATATATATATATATATATATATATATATATATATATATATATATATATATATATATATATATATATACATATAAATATATATATATATATATATGTATATATATACTGTATATATATATATATATATATATATTTATATATATATATATATATATATATATATATATATATATATATATATATATATATATATATATGTATGTATATATATATATATATATGTATATATGTATATTGTTAGTAATGGCGGTCATTTCGCCACCTTTTTCAAATAACAAAGGATCCCGCCAGCAAGCATGAGTCAAAATGCCACGAGTTTTGGGACCCTACCCAGAGTCTCACCCCCCTCCAACCATCCTATACCAGTCTACTCCCCCTGAGATCTCAATTTCAGCTACCTTCGAGTCACGTGACGACATCGAGGTCCCAGGAGGAGGGAAGCGAGCTGTGAAGGATGTGGGACACGTGACCAAGCCTGACCAATAGGACACCGGTCAGGCCAGTCCCCCCTACCCGCCCCCCCTCAATTGGGGGTCAAGTGGGGTTGATCTACCCAGGGAAAACGGGAGATCCTTCTTCGTGAGTCAGCATCCATAAGGAGAACATCTCCTCTTCTTCACTCAACCTCCTTGAGGGAAACATCATCTCTCTTCACCCTCAAGACATCCGGGAGGCAGGACCTCTGTCTACATCTTTCCACAAGGGAAAGAAACCAGAGTCATTTTTACTAAAGGTAAGGTGTCTGATTTTGAGATTCTCAATATCCTTACCCAACCTGCCATTCCTTCCTTATCACACCCCATTTTTCCTTATCCTCTAAAGAAAATCCTACCCACTGAACCTTTTATCCTGTCCCCTATACCCAGACCACGTGTGCCGTTTAGTCCTAGTTTTAATTAATTCACCCTGTGACAGTGTTGATTACCATGTGTAACGTTTAAATCCCTAAGCTTTGCATTTTCATTTAATTTGCTTAAAAGTTTTAACCACACGACTTCATCGTGTTCCCAGCCGGTAGAAGTAAGTGTGCTGCTAATAATTCAATTTATTTCCCCCTTCCAGGGAACGTGATTGCTGTGCTGGCGTTTCATCCACGGCCAACCAAACTCCATTCGAAGCTCCTCGTGGCTCAAACTAAAATAGTTATCTGCTGTGCTCCCCTTTCATTTATTTCTATTTAAATATTATTGTAAATACATCTTTTTGTCAGTATTCCTTGTATCATTGCTGACTGGCGACCTTTACCATTGTTATTTGTTTTGTTATGGCCCTTGAGTCCCTTAAGCAAGGCCGGACTCGAAACAGTGGCCCGTAACATATTGGCGACCAAATGCCAGGATTCGCTAAGACAGTAATTTAAAATTAATTTTATCAAAGTCAAATTCCCCCCTTTTTTCTGTCTTTAGCGACTTGACGAACCTCAATTTCATTTTAAGTAAATTATATAATCACTGGAGTTGGAACCGTGGAAGAAAACAGCAAAAGCATTCTATTCTCATTGTTAAAGTTTTGTGTTTACTAGTGCGTGTTCGTACCGCGAACCCTTTTGTTTTGAAAACCGCGTGGTAGATATTAGTACTATTGTTTATCAGGATAGCCAACCGCGTGAGATGAATTTGTGTTCTGTTTTTTCTGAGTGTTTATTATCAATGTGGATAAATTTTTCATTCATATATATTGTGCATTAAGTGAATGTGTTATTTTGTGTTTTTTTTTTTAAAAAAAAGTGAAGTGAAACTCACGAAATTTTAGGAAGAAACCGTGGTAGACTAAAACACGTGTTAATTTCCTGTGTTGGTAACCATAAGCGCACGTGGCATTCATTTTTTCAATTTTCCCGTTTGACAAGTAAGGGTATGTAATTTCTTTTTATTACTTTCTCGTGGGATATTATCTTTATGTACATTTTTTTGAAGGGGATAATTTTCGTTAGACTGTGCAATATGGTTAACCTAAAGATAAAGGACTTATGATGTCACATTTAATTTAAATTTTTTCAGTCAGGGTATAGGATCATTAAGATAAAATATTTGGGAGTGTAATTTATTAAATTCATTTTTCTTCTAAAGGGAAAGTATGTAAAGGGGCCGGTGTTTTAACGAAGCATTAAGCAATCTCAGTGACATTGTCTGTTTTATTTTAATTTGTTATACTTTAAGTATAAATACAAACTTGCTTTACAGTCACAGAGTTGCAAGTGGTGGTGTTGCAAGAACGCACCCACACATTTTTACAAATCCATATTTTTTTCCTTTTAAGACTAGCATAGGAGGGTCACACATCGTGGAGATTCCATATTTTTTTCCTTTTAAGACTAGCATAGGAGGGTCACACATCGTGGAGATTCCATTTTTTTCCGTAAGACTAGCATACGAGGGTCACACATCGTGGAGATTCCATTTTTTTTCCTTAAGACTAGCATAGGAGGGTCACACATCGTGGAGATTCTATTTTTTTCCTTAAGACTAGCATAGGAGGGTCACACATCGTGGAGATTCCATTTTTTTTCCTCCTAAAGACTAGCATAGGAGGGTCACACATCGTGGAGATTCCATTTTTTTCCTTAAGACTAGCATAGGAGGGTCACACATCGTGGAGATTCCATTTTTTTCCTTAAGACTAGCATAGGAGGGTCCCACATCGTGGAGATTCCATTTTTTTTCCTTAAGACTAGCATAGGAGGGTCACACATCGTGGAGATTCCATTTTTTTTCCTAAAGACTAGCATAGGAGGGTCACACATCGTGGAGATTCCATTTTTTTTTTCCTTAAGACTAGCACAGAGGGTCATTCATTGTTGTGATTCCATTTATTTATGACTAGCATAGAGGGTCATTCATTGTTGTGATTCCATTTATTTATGGCTAGCATAGAGGGTCATTCATTGTTGTGATTCCATTTTTATATGACTAGCATAGAGATTCACCCATTGTTGTGATTCCATTTTTTTATGACTAGCATAGAGATTCACCCATTGTTGTGATTTCATTTTTTCAAAAGACTAGCATAGAGATTCACCCACTGTGGTGATTCCATTTCTTTTTATGACTAGTATAAAGGTTCACCCATAGTTGTGATTCCATTTTATTTCGTCCAGCATAGTGTCACCCATAGTTGTGACCTCATTTTTCCCTGACTAGCCCAGAGGGTCACCTACTGTATATTGGTGATTCCATTTTTTATTGTGTAGTACAGTGGTCATATATATCATTACTTGTTTGGATGCATTACAACCGGACAGCCTAAGCTCACCCATTTTCGTGGCGCTGGTTTTCAAGTTAGGCTCCTGTTCAATTACTTGCAAGGCTTGCTATATTTGGTAATAATTCTTTCTCAAGAGGCATTTTTCACAGCCATTGTGCATTTTGCCCAGCTCCATCTTCATCCTTCCTTCCATGAGACTCTTGCATAAGGCTAGAGCGTCTTTCCCCTCCGTGTAAATTCTTGCACGGTCAACATCGTACCTTGTGCTGTTGAGTTTTTTTTTGTTGCTGTCTCCACAAAAAACTTAGCAAGATGACTGCTGCTGAAATCAGTGCGTTTGTGGATTTGGCAGACAGACAAGGCTATGAGGGAGAGGCCTTGCGAAGGTATGTGCGGGAACTCACGGATGAAGCCAATGCCCGGAGAAGAACGGAGCAAGAAAGGATGCAGTATGCGAGAGAAAGAGCGAGAGCGTATGAATTAAAGAAGCGGGAAATAGACGCTCGATTAGCCCAGCTCAGTAACTCGCTACCTCAACCTAATAGTGCCAACGACCAGCAGGACAACTGCAGAGAGAAACAGTGCATTGAAGGGTTCACCAAGGAACTCCCTACAGCGGAACTGAAGGCGACCATGTCCCAGCTCGTCAAGAAGTGTGGACTGGGGGCAGGGAGTGATCTCGCACATGAGGGCTACAACTCAAGCTTGGGTCAAAAGCCTGTGAAGTGTGTACAGCGAGTGCCCCTCAGGTGCATGAAGGCTGCCAAGCCGGAGCCTAAAACTGTGAGGAGGCAACCTGCCGGGGAAGACGACTGGCTAGGTACCATTGACCTGGGTGAGGTAGCTTGGCTAAGGGAGGAGGCCCAGGAGTCTCCCCCTTCCAGCAATGAGTTTAAGCCCCGTACCCGAGAGTGCTCCCCAGCTAAAGCAATGATGCTTTCCACCAGACCAGAGGTCTCAGAGGAGGACCAAGAGACCATCAGGAGCCAGGCACAGCTCAGCAGATTCCAGCTGATGGGTGAGATGGCGATAAACCACAGGGCACCCACCTACCTGAGCTAGGTGGACATAAATAACCCCTCTAAGGCTGAGCTCCTGCTAAGGGATGAGGTGCCCCTTAAGATCACCCGAGGTTCTCACGATCCTGTTAAGGTCTCGTGCCGGCAAGTAGTTGTCCCCTGTAATCTCCGCTTGTCGATGCTAGGCGTGGCCCATGAGAGACTGGGAGGACACTTTGGGGTAACAGGTCCTACCCAGATGATCCAGCATCAATTCCGGCCAGGCTTGCAAAAGGGTGTTAAGGCTTCCGCAACCTCTTGCCATCCGTGCCAAGTCATCGGTAACTCTAAGAAAATAGTGCCAAGGGCCTCGCTCCAACTTATCCCATCCATAAGTGTTACAGAGATGACACAATTCTTTTATTGGTATGGCTTCCTAGCCACATTTCAGAAGGACGAAGTTTCCCACTTCATGGCAGAGGAGTCACGACCTCTGACCATACTCATAATTCATTTTTGGCTTCACCAGGTGCAAGCAGGAATTCCCAACTGTGGGGTTTACTTGAATTTCTTCCAGACATGGGATAAACTCCAAACTCAAGAGAATGAGCTCTCAGGCATGGGCTCATCTCTTGAGCATCTTGGATCCTATTGTGCGGACCAAAAGTTCCCACTGACATTCCTAAAGGACCGTAATCCTCTAACCTACTTGACTGAGCTACGTAATGGGAATAAGGGGCTCATGAGGTGGGGCATAGACCTCCAGAACTACAACTGGAAGGTCAAGCGCCTAAAGAACTCAGGTGACAGAGATGTGTTTTCCCGGCATTAGTGCCCAATGCACAGTGCCATGACCATAGCGTAGCCATAGTCAGTAGGTTAATTTAGGTTGTATGGAAAAATTTTAATTGGCCTTGGTGTCTCCCCAGGTAAATAAACTTGAGGAGCCATCTTGGCATCATTATTTGCATTTAATTTATTTTTATGTATTTATTTTATCTTTCTTTGCATATAAGCCAATTTTCTTCAATTTTATGCCTACCACTGCACTAGGTCACTTAACTTTAACCTTTTTTTTACATTTTAATTTTCCATTTTGCATTTTTTAATTTTTCAGTTGCTGCCTCACAGCCAGCATACTTATTTCTACGTGGCACTTAAAGTTAATCTACTGTCAAAATAATGTAAAATGATGACCCTAGTTGCAGCTTAGATATTTATCCATTATCGTGGTGAGACTCACTGAGGGAGGAGTCATTAAGGCTAGTGGCTTCAGACCTTGCTTGCAGAGTTCTTGTCCTGTTTAGGACAAAATCTCTGCTAAAATGGGGGGCTGTTAGTAATGGCGGTCATTTCGCCACCTTTTTCAAATAACAAAGGATCCCGCCAGCAAGCATGAGTCAAAATGCCACGAGTTTTGGGACCCTACCCAGAGTCTCACCCCCCTCCAACCATCCTATACCAGTCTACTCCCCCTGAGATCTCAATTTCAGCTACCTTCGAGTCACGTGACGACATCGAGGTCCCAGGAGGAGGGAAGCGAGCTGTGAAGGATGTGGGACACGTGACCAAGCCTGACCAATAGGACACCGGTCAGGCCAGTCCCCCCTACCCGCCCCCCCTCAATTGGGGGTCAAGTGGGGTTGATCTACCCAGGGAAAACGGGAGATCCTTCTTCGTGAGTCAGCATCCATAAGGAGAACATCTCCTCTTCTTCACTCAACCTCCTTGAGGGAAACATCATCTCTCTTCACCCTCAAGACATCCGGGAGGCAGGACCTCTGTCTACATCTTTCCACAAGGGAAAGAAACCAGAGTCATTTTTACTAAAGGTAAGGTGTCTGATTTTGAGATTCTCAATATCCTTACCCAACCTGCCATTCCTTCCTTATCACACCCCATTTTTCCTTATCCTCTAAAGAAAATCCTACCCACTGAACCTTTTATCCTGTCCCCTATACCCAGACCACGTGTGCCGTTTAGTCCTAGTTTTAATTAATTCACCCTGTGACAGTGTTGATTACCATGTGTAACGTTTAAATCCCTAAGCTTTGCATTTTCATTTAATTTGCTTAAAAGTTTTAACCACACGACTTCATCGTGTTCCCAGCCGGTAGAAGTAAGTGTGCTGCTAATAATTCAATTTATTTCCCCCTTCCAGGGAACGTGATTGCTGTGCTGGCGTTTCATCCACGGCCAACCAAACTCCATTCGAAGCTCCTCGTGGCTCAAACTAAAATAGTTATCTGCTGTGCTCCCCTTTCATTTATTTCTATTTAAATATTATTGTAAATACATCTTTTTGTCAGTATTCCTTGTATCATTGCTGACTGGCGACCTTTACCATTGTTATTTGTTTTGTTATGGCCCTTGAGTCCCTTAAGCAAGGCCGGACTCGAAACAGTGGCCCGTAACAATATATATGTATATATGTATATATATATATATATATACATTTATATGTATATATGTATATATATATATATATACATTTATATATATATATATATATATATATATATATATATATATATATATATATATATATATATATATATATATATATATATATATATATACATTTATATATATAAATATACATATACATATGTATATATACATATATATATATATATATATATATATATATATATATATATATATATATATATATATATATATATATATATATATATATATATATATATATATATATATATATATATATATATATATATATATATATATATATATATATGCATATATATGTATATGTATATGTATATATATGTATATATATATATATATATATATATATATATATATATATATATATATATATATATATATATATATATATATATATATATATATATATATATTTATATATATATATATATGTATATATGTATATATATATTGGTGTGCTACTGTCTTAAGCACACATTTGAGTATGAGTTGTTTTCAGATGTATTTGAATGGTTTACTGAACACATTTTAGTAGTTTTTAAGTTTTATTGTGAATAACAACTGAGTTAAACATCTCCATCACTGGAGGAAGCTGTGTTGGTCCACATGACCAATTCTGGTGAAGTTTAGATATGAACTGAATAAATTACCGATATCACAAATATCGTATACTTGCTTTTTCTTAACCAAGTGACGGAATCGGAAGACACCTGCATCCGGTGACGTCACAAACTTTCACACGAAGAGACAATGTGTTGACACTAAGAAAGAATGGCAACTTAGCATCTTACATCCTGCTTACAATTTGAGTTGACCATAGCAAATCTCACGGTCAGCTCTTCCAACCAACATGACATATTACGTCATTTGTTTTAAACATGTAATATTACTATTCTAATCATTACATAAGCTCGGCCAGCTATCTCAATTTTTTTACAAAAATTTAACAACAAGCCGAAACATGGTTATTAGGTGTGACTGGACATACGTATCATTCTTTGTTCAAAACTAGCTATATCCAACTGAGGACGAATGTCCAAATAGGCACATCAAAAATAATAACAATAATGCATACAAAAAGATATTACCAAAGCAAAAAGAAAAATGCATGATAAAACCAAGATCATATATATGGTACATTGCTAGCAAATGATTACATGGTACCAAAAAACAAAACAAATTTTGACTTACAAATGATTCGGTAACTTGTTAAAGAATAATTGTTACCTTTGTCAGAAACAAGATACTCAATTTTTAGTGCACAAATACAAATTCCTGGTACGTACACGTACCACGGTTTCGTACATATATATATATATATATATTTATATATAGGGCTGATACATTTTATTAGATGCCCATAGATTCTGTTATATATCTTATATTTTTTTTTTTTTTTTTTTCTCTTTTCTTTTTTAACATTCCGGCTTATATATTTTTATTAGATGCCGAGAGAAAAAAATGATTTATATCCTTTTTTATTTTATTTATTTTTTTTTTTTAAATGTTATTTTAAATGTATTTTTAACAATGCAAATGTAGAGAATTTCTTTAATTACATATTACTAGCGTACTAATCAGCTTTTCATACAAACATCATCCTGACAAATTACTCCCTTAGCAAATGAGGTGGCCACTCATACAGCTTTGAACTGGATCAGGTAAGGGGTATTGTCAGGGCTATTCAACTCGTTCCTTTGTAGCTGCTTGCTGTGCCGTAACCTACGCCAAACAAGGATGTTCACGGCGATAAAAATTAACACCGTTACACATAAACCTGCTAGTAATATAGGGTGAAGAATCTCTTTGTAAGTCGGCGACAGGTGGTCCTTTTCGGTAAGTTTCATTAAGCGTTTCGCCACACTTCCTTTATAGGGGAGAGGAAGTGCGGGCGTTGTAGAGGTCCACGTGAAGTTCGCGAAGTAAGCTCGTTCTCTGATGATTGTCCGTAGGCCAGTCACCATGGAATTCGGGGAAGTCCCGATACAGCCATCTGCTGCGACGAAGATGTTGTTGAAGGATGTGGATCCGTCAGGGCATGATACATTGAAGCCGTCCTTGTCGTATCGTATCCACGAGCCATTATTTAGTCTGCAATTGAATTCTTTATTGTCAAAGGGATAAAGCTTATCCAGACAATTTTCACTTGTATGGGAGAGAGCACCGTCTAGCACTACACCTAACTCGCATGAATCCATCAAGTTTTTACGGAATTCAAATGAGTCAGCTGTACATATTTTTCTATCCATTGCGTCTGAACAGTGAGTTAATTGATTTAAGTCTTTAATGACCGTATATGTTTCCTTGTCCGGGGAAATCAATACGTGTCCTGTCAAACTGGATATTACTGGATTTGAGTGATTCGTCATGAAAGTCGGAAATGGTGATATCCTGTAAGATTGCCAGGCATCAGAAGAATCAAAGGGAATTGTAATCCTAATCTTGTTATTATCTACGTTTACTGTAATTAGGCTGTAATAAAATTCTAACCTATGTTCGTCTAACAAAGGAACATAGCCTAGTTTATCCCTAGTGTTCTCCAGAACTAATTTTAAGTAACGTATAGGCAACAAATGGGGCGACAATACACCTTTAGTTGCTAACGTGATAGCTTCTACATAATCCTTGGATTTCTCAATGAAATGTGCAATTCTGTTATGTATGTGATCTATCTTTGAATCATAATACGTTAATGTTGCTAACAAATCCTGTACTTCCATAATTTGAACGATATTATCTGAATGTTCATTTAACAAATCCATAATTTTATTGATTGAAGCTAACTGATCCCTTAGTTCTGACATAATCAATTCATCTTTATGAGTCAAGAACTCAATTTTCTTATTTTGATTACTAATTTTAAGACGATTGGAAAGTCCTAAACCTAAACTTGCAACAGACCCAAAGATGCTTAATGCAGCATAAATGAACGGATTCCGTCTTTCTTTTTGTTCGTGTCCTACAGTCCACATCAAAAGGTCATAAGCCAAAGATCCTGTCTCTCCAGTCTTATTTTTCAAGTCATCAGATAGCATCTCTGCAACTTTTAATGTTGATCCAAGCAAACTCTTAGTAGTCAAATGAAAATGTCTCCTATGCAACTCATCCAATGATGCAGAAAACCTTGAAATGGCGGTTCTTAAGCTAGTGACATCATTCTCTTGAAGAAAAATTGCTTGCATATGCACTTCGACAATTACGTTGGTTGATGTAATAAAAATGTCTTCTTGTCTTTCAACTATATTTCCATATTTAAAATATATATTCTTAGTCTTAGAACTCATCCCATACGAAAAAAATGTCTGAGCGAACAATATCACTCCCAACAACAAAAAATTCATCTTGGAAACCTGTAACGAGAAAAAACATATGTAATTACTCCTGTATTAAAAAGAAAACTTTTAGTCACAAAAATTAAAATTTTTCCTCACTTCTTTTTAATTTCTTATGTGAGACAATGGTACTATTCTCTCATCCGTGGGTTGGGCTACGTTTTGAATTCTAAACCTATTGGCCGTTAATGTTTCCAAAATGTTAAATGGGCCTTCAAACTTAGGTGTTAGTTTATAGTTGAGCCCTTTTCTGACATTGATTTGAATATAGATGTTATCACCCACGGTATATGTTTTAGTTGGTTTCGCTATTTTATCATGATTCCTTTTCATTATGATTTGTGATTCTTCTAAATTCTTTCGAAGGATATCATATCGACTTATACTTGCATTTATACATTCTTTTAAAGGATTTGATAGATTAGTTGTAGGCGTTAATACATGGAAAGGTGTTCTAACTGGGGTACCATACAATGCTTCATGCGGTGACATTTTAATTGATATATGATATGAATGATTCAGAGTACTCAGTGCCGCCGGTATTGCAATATCCCAGTTGGGGTCTGATCCCCCTAGTGTTACCCTCAATATATTTAATATCTTCCTATTTGCTCTTTCCACTAGCCCATTAGACTCTGGGTGATATATCATGGTATTGATCTTCTTTATGTTGAGGAATTCACACAATGAGGTAAGAAAGTGATTATTAAATTCACCACCCGAGTCTGAGATTATCATGTGTGGAATTCCATGTTTACAAATGTAACACTCGTAAAACTTCCTAGCGCATTCAATCGCAGTTTTAGTTTTAAGCGCTATTAGTTCTGTATATCGAGTTAAAGCATCTATAATTACTAAGAGGTGCTTATTCCCTCTGTCTGACTCGTAAAATCCTGTTAACAAATCTAAATGTATTCTTTCAAAGGGTTGATTGGGAACAGGATAAGCTCCTAAGCTAACAGGTGTTTTCGTATGCCCTTTGTTTTCCTGACATGTGCGACAATTAGCTATGTGTCTTTTTATATCTGTAAGCATTGTATGCCAATAAAACAATGATTTGGCTTTCTGTGACATTAATGAGAACCCAGGGTGTCCATGTAATGGATTTGAATGCAACCAATTCAGGACAGTGGAAACAAGTGAGTTTGGTACTACTACCTGGTCGTTAGTTACATGTGGTGTATTGCGGGTTTTCCTTGTCACAGTCCTACACAGAATATTATCTTTGATTACATAATTCTGCTGCTTATACTTTATATATTCTTTTTCTTTATGATTGCCTTTCAAAGCATTTATAATTGTTTCTATTTTCTGATCTTTTCTTTGCTCAGTCTGTAACAATTCAGCACTCCAGCCTAAATCTTCTTGTTCAGATATTGTTTTTACAATAGGCATGGATGTTGATATATCTATTAATTCAGCTAAAGACTCCGTACAAGATGACACGGGGTTGCGTGATAATGCATCCGCAATGATATTTGCTTTCCCAGGTATATACCCGATTCTTGCGCCAAAATCTTGAATGATTAAATGCCACCGAGTTCGTTTAGGGCTGTGATTGAAGCCTTTAAAGAACTCTGTTAGTGGTTTATGGTCAGTAAGAACCTTAACGGGATAACCGTAAATTATGAACTTAAAATGCACTAGCGAATTAACAATAGCTAGTCCTTCCTTGTCTATTACTGCATACTTACTTTCGGAAGTTCTCAATTTTCGAGAATAGAAAGCTATCGGGAAAAACTGTTTATCATATTGCTGAAGCAATACCCCTCCTACTCCTAAGTCTGAGGCGTCTGTTGCAATGAAGAATTCCTTACCGAAGTCAGGAAATTTTAAGATAGGAGAACTACACAGTTCATCTTTCAAAGTATTAAACGCCTGTTGATGTTGCTCAGACCATATGAAATCTACGCCCTTCTTCTTAAGATCAGTTAAAGGAGCGGCTATTATTGAATAGTTGCGTATAAAACGCCTGTAATATCCACTACAACCCAGAAATTGCTGTATTCCCTTGACATTAGTAGGTATGGGAAAATTACGTATAGCCGACACCTTATCATGGACTACTTTAAGACCTTGGCTTGACACCATGAAACCCAAATATATTAATTCTGTTTTGAAAAATTCACACTTACTAATCTTTACCCTCAAGTTATGTTGTCTTAATCTCTGTAGTACTAGTTCTAACTTACGTAGATGTTCCTCTAAGGTGTTGGAAAAGATTACAAGATCATCCATATAGGCATGCAATATATCCCCTAACAAGTCTCCAAACACTATGTTAATCATTCTTGTAAATGTTATAGGAGCACAACGTAAACCAAAAGGCATCCGTAAAAATTCATAATGTCCCCTGGCTGTGCTGAAGGCTGTGTATGGGATACTATCTTCTTCTAATGATATCTGGTGAAAGCCTTTAAGTAAGTCCAAACTGGTAAAATATTTATTCTGACCTAACAAAGACAAAATATCGTCAGTACATGGCACTGGGAATCGATCAGGGATCGTTTCCTCGTTTAGACGACGAAAGTCGACGCAGATACGCCATGTTCGATCTTTTTTCGGTACAACTATTAAAGGAAAATTATAAGGGCTATTTGATTTTCTAATGACTCCTTCCTCTAACATTTTACCTACTTCATCATTTATTTCATTCTGGAATTTCATAGGGAGTCTGTACGAGGGTACATATATAATTTTCTGTTTGTCTTTTAACCTTATTTGATGCTCGATCACATCTGTTTTCCCTAAGGATCCATCCGTAGTGGAAAAGACATCTGTATATTTATTTAAAAGTTCAAAAATTTTCTGCTGAATTTCTTCGTCTTGAATGTCCTTACTGATTTTATTTTTAATAGATCGTAAAAGGGATTCATCCGCAACTGATTGAGAGTGATTGATTTCAGCAACGGTAAGAATACGATGTTTATAAACTTCTACATCCAAGATATGTTGATTTTTGTGAATTACTAAAGTGTTATTTAAATGATTACAGACTTCGATATTACATTGCTGATGTGAGCCTACTGTATAAATAGCTTGTGTGACAGACAATCCGTTAGTTTTCAAAGTATCGGAAAGGATTAATATTTCAGATCCCGGTAGTGTTTTCTTTATTTGCACTATTAAATTCGAAGGTATGTTTGGTTCGATATATTGCGTGCAAGATGATATTACGGGTGAACGAGAATTCTGCTGGGTCGCGTATATTATTTCTTTATTAGTGAGACAAGTTATTGGTTCTTCAACGTACGTTACGGTTACATTTGTCGTCTCCTTTTTATCCAAAACTGACTTTAAAGTATTAGAAGACTTATAGAGTTTCCCTTTGATATACACGCCGTGCTTTGCAGGAGCTAAGATAATGTTTTGATTTCCCATAGATGGGTATCCTATAATTACAGCTGGATACATATTAATGTTTTTCACAACAACAAATGTATCGGCAAACGTGCGATTACCGACTCTGAACTGAATATGAGTTATGCCTATGACGTTTAATTCATTATTTCCTATACCTGAAAGTCTAATTCCTGATTTTTCAATCGGAAAGTTCGAAAACAACAAATGATGCGTCTTCAAATCCATAATATTACGTGGACTACCAGAGTCAAAAAATAACGTAAAGGATTTGTGTTCTAAATTTACAGCATATAAGGTTGGCCGTAACTCATTTTGGCTTATTATTGTATGAATTCGTTGCAAATCTACGGGAGCATGCACTGTTTTACTTAATTCGGCCGTGTGTTTCATAGGAAAATCTATTATCTCACAATTATCTGATAAAACATTAAATTGATTATTCAATACTATTGATGTTGACATAAATGACCTTGACCCAACATCACTCTCTTCCCCTCTAGAGTTAACTATGTGGTATTTGCTTTGCTCTGCACATTCTGAAAATTAGGCTGACTTTGCGAGGTCTGGTTTGACGGCCCAGGCTCAGCGATATTTGAAGAAGTGTTTGTTTGTTTCGGACTCTGAACTGCATTGACATTTTGTTGTTTCTTCTTATTGTTAAAATGAGGATTTTTCTTTTTATTTCCATATGGAACTGACTGTGGAATTGACTGTGTATTTCTAGGATATTGTTGTGTCTTACGCGCGTAACATTGACTATAAGAATGTGATCCTGTGTTGTGAACTGAACAAAATTTCGTTCTACAGTCTGCGCTTATGTGACCTTGACGTTTGCAGTTGTAACACGTCACTCCCGCTACTGGATTATTAATTACGTTCACTGTTTGTGGTTTTGTTTCATTCTTAGCAAAAACTTGAGTTAACACGGGATCGAGATCTGGACACTTGGACATGTGTTTCTTTATCTGTTTATAGACATCCAATTCCGTACTTGCAGGCATTAACTTCTTATCAAAGCACCGCACTAAAGCTTCAGGCAACATAAGTGTCATGCAAGTTAAATACATTAATCGTAAAAAATCTTTCACGGAGATATTATCGTTAGTAACCCAAGTGGAATTACCTAAAATGTCCTGATATTCGTTAAGCCTATCAGCTATGAGAGCTGCTCTTTCAACAACATTAAGCCGATTCATAGTGGCTTGATTAAGTGTATTTCGTAACGTTAACACTACATCCAAAGCTTCCTCACCCCCATAGATTGCGCGTAACCTAACTTTGAAATCATCCCAAGTAACTGCTTCCTGAAATGAAACACCTCTTAAATACGCACTCGCATCCCCCTTAGAAAAATCTATAAAACTTTTAGCTTCTTGTAATTGTACAAAAGGATCTACGATTTGTTTGGCATTTAAATGGGCATCAACGGATGAAATCCATGACTCCACATTTTGTGGCAAGAACCCGTTGACACGGCCTTGAAAAGGAAGGATTGCTGACCTGGCATTTACAAGCGTCACAATTGGAGGAGGATTAGCCTGGCCTACACCACTAGGTCCAGGGGTAGGGCTGACAGGAGGAGCCATGACTGCTGTATTCTTATTTTTTCTATCTCTTTGACCCCTTTCAATCCTATCAAAATATCTATATGAGTACAGACGCCCACTGCGTAAACGCATATGTATAATAAAATTCCCCCAACAATGTTACTAATCCCAATACATTTCCCCCCAAGAGTTTATGAAAGAAAAAGGAATTAGCACAAAGAAAGAAAAATTCTAAATGAGAATTCGGAGTTTCTTATAACAAAGTTTAGGAATTCACTCACCCCAGTAATAATTGACTAACGACTTGTGATAACTACACTTCACTGCACAAACTGAAATGAATACAAAATCTCTGTACTTAGCTTATATATGAAGTCGAGTCGTCTCTCTCTCTCTCTCTCTCTTGATGTTTTGTTAGCGATGTCTCGTTCTAGTTTCTTGTAGAATGTAGGTCTTCCTGGATATGTTTTGCAATAGTTGAATGCCAGTCCTTGGGTTTCCTAGGATGTTGATTGAAGATTCTATTTGTATACTAACATATGTTGGTGTTAGCATTTCCGTTGGACTTAGTCAAAATTGTAGATTTTTGTAGATAGTTCTGAGTTCTTGAAGATCTTTATCAGGTATTACAGCTTTTATTTTGAAGTCTTGAAGATCATTCTCTGGTTTTACAGCTTTTATGTTGAAGTCTTGAAGATATATCTCTGGTTTTACAGCTATTTATTTTGAAGTCTTGAAGATATTTCTCTAATTCTTAGAGTTTAATCGCTGTCTTTGAGTTTAATCGCTGTCTTTGAGTTTAATCGCTGTCTTTGAGTTTAATCGCTGCCACCATTTATTGGTGTGCTACTGTCTTAAGCACACATTTGAGTATGAGTTGTTTTCAGATGTATTTGAATGGTTTACTGAACACATTTTAGTAGTTTTTAAGTTTTATTGTGAATAACAACTGAGTTAAACATCTCCATCACTGGAGGAAGCTGTGTTGGTCCACATGACCAATTCTGGTGAAGTTTAGATATGAACTGAATAAATTACCGATATCACAAATATCGTATACTTGCTTTTTCTTAACCAAGTGACGGAATCGGAAGACACCTGCATCCGGTGACGTCACAAACTTTCACACGAAGAGACA
>NC_090726.1:167095340-167105340 GCF_036898095.1 Palaemon carinicauda
GATCTGTAATCCATTCCGATGAATAGCCAGCATACATGTGCTTAAGGAATCTCGGGTATAAGCACAAAACCGTGAACCATCAACAGAATTATAAGGACCCAAATTCAGGAGCACATACTCAGTCTATTGAGCGATCATGGCTGGATGCTAAGATTGAAATACTGAAAAAGAAGAGAGGAGTACCTCATCAACATTTACAATCCCATTTAGATCATTACTGTTGGAAAGTTCTGATGTAAGATATGTTTACAAGCAGTAGTAGAATAAAGTTTTGATTGAATTTTTTTTCATAGATTATTTTCTATCAGTTTTGTAATATTTGATTTTTCATTTAAATAACTTGTAACATTGTTCTATTATGAACTGCTTATAATTATGCATCCATGTTGTCCTGCCAATAAATATTATTAAACTATCATTAAAGTCCACTGAGGATAACATACTGGTGGTAAGTAATCTGTTTGGTAATCATCATCAAACAGGAGGATTAACATTGACGGTAGATAACATACTTTGTTGTAGATACCATACTATAGTAGAAATTCGACGGTAGATAACATACTATAATAGCACTGATTTATATATATATATATATATATATATATATATATATATATATATATATATATATATATATATACATATATATATGTACATATATATATATA
This sequence comes from Palaemon carinicauda, assembly GCF_036898095.1. Taxonomy (NCBI): domain Eukaryota; kingdom Metazoa; phylum Arthropoda; class Malacostraca; order Decapoda; family Palaemonidae; genus Palaemon; species Palaemon carinicauda. The sequence continues at coordinate 167,096,009 of NC_090726.1, forward strand.
TATATATATATATATATATATATATATATATATATATATATATACACATACATATATATATATATATATATATATATATATATATATATATATATATATATATATATATATATATATATACATATATATACATATATATATATATATATATATATATATATATATATATGTACATATACATATATATATATATATATATATATATATATATATATATATATATATATATATATATATATATATGTGTGTGTGTGTGTGTGTGTTTATATAGGTCAGTAGGTATATGCATATATGTTTCAACAGCAACACGACTGTTCCATAAATACTAAGATCATCGAGGTTTTTAGTTGTTTATTATATAACTTTAAACTAAGGTAAGTAGGAATTTTTTCACATGGTCAATTAAAAAAATCAAATAAACGTGTTCCTTAAAAGCAATAAAGGATTCTTCAATGGCTTTTACTGTAAAAAAAAATGGTTCTCTATTGCTCGGGGGAAAAATAAATGAAAATGTTTTAAGATCGGGAAAACATATATTACGATAAAGCTTTGAATCAATTTTTTTCATGATCAAAAATATTTTTAGGTCTGTGTTTTAAATGGGATTTTGGTTTTGCCCAATTATAATATCCTCTCTCAAGTATTGTGTGAGAATACCTCTATGAATAATATTGCAAAGCACGTGATAGATGCAAATGAACTGATGTAGGTGAAGAGGTTGTGACTGGTTATATCTTGATCCTAATCTTGTTCATGGAAACGTTGGTTGGTACTATGTGGTTAGTGATTTAAAAGCTGTATACCGATTTAAGGTATTGATTTTCCTTTCTTATAAATTTCATTTTCAATATAAACAAAATATCTTTCCAGTACAATACACTATTTAATCTTGGCAAAAGTGAATATGACGTTGTAAAAAGTGATGGCCAACAAGGAAAATTATATATGGTCGACTTTGTTGAAAGTATACTCCGATATGGCTAACCTGTGTGGGAAAAAAACGAGTACTCAAAAGAATAATAAAATTGAAAAGTTATGATAACCAACGAAGGATTTAAGATATCATGAAAGGTTCTTAATAATTATGAAAAGCTACAGTGCGTGGAGGGGAAATATTAAAAGCATGTGTTTAAGAGATTTTGATATGCTTCTAAAGAAAACTTTTGCAAGTGTTTGAATCGCCGAAATCCGTGAAGGTCTCTAAAATAGGTGGTTTTCATATAATTCAGCAGTAAATGGAATGTTTGTGTTTTTATGTGTATGAGGGAAGAAAGGATGAATGCAATATATTTGTGATATATCGTCTATGTGTACTGTCTACCATACAGCAACACATAGAATTCCAATATTCAGTGTAAACGCTAACAATAAGAGCAAGAGTATTTAAAAGGATTAACAACATTGAATGCAGTTAATTCAGTGAAAAATAGTATAGTTATTTGAAATTTAAAATTATTAATTCTTCCTAGTTATTATTGATCTATTAGAGAGGTGGGGTTGTACGAAAGAATCTATTGAAAATAAGAAAAAGAATAGCTATTTAATTGAATACACTTGTATATGTGAGAGAGAGAGAGAGAGAGAGAGAGAGAGAGAGAGAGAGAGAGAGAGAGAGAGAGAGAGAGAGAGAGAGAGAGAGAGAGAGAGAGGGGGGGATAGCTATTCTAGAGGAAGAGTGGAAAATGCACACTAAATTTTATGGGAATATTAAAACCAGAGAGAGAAGAAAGAAAATCCGATTGCTCAAAACACTAAAAAAATGATAAAAAATTGTAAAAAAAAAGAAAATAAAGTTATTGCAGAGTGCAAGTGGGGCGAGAAACCTTCTTCAAGCAATTTGGGAATCCTAAAAATCAGGGTTATTTATTAGTTCTATGGAAAAGGGAAAACAAAAATGAATGCTAGAGAATTATCAATATTGATTATGTTTCTCGATACCAATGACAGATATACTTAATAAAATGTGCTATTCAATATATTATTATTATTATTATTATTATTATTATTATTATTATTATTATTATTATTATTATTATTATTATTATTATTATTATTATTATTATTATTCGAGGTCATGTGCAGTGACGTAAAGTATTAGGTAGCAGATTTCGAGCTACAGTGTCGTGTCATTTCAATTTTCGGAGTTTTAATATCCACTCTCTCTCTCTACTTTGAAAACCAGTCTCAATAATACATAGCTCAAAAGTTTTCTATCATTTGTAATGCAATTTCTTTGATAACTCATTGTTAGAGCATAAAAGATATTTAAAACATTTCTTGACAAAGCTGAAAAATCCTTAATATTCTCTTTATATAATATAATACTATCGAGGTTTTGATTATCTCAAAAGCCTCCCCCCCCCTTGCCCCCCCCCCCAAAAAAAAAAAAAATAGTGATAAGTCTAATCAAGATACTGGAATATATTATTTACTCAAACATTATCTCTCCAGCTTCAGCAATTATTGTTATTGATATAGCCTCACTGTAAATCGCCGCAAAGTAATTTTTGTTAACTAGGCCTCAATTATAACCAGTTGCTTAATTCTCTAAAATCTCAAAATATTTAATGATTACATTGGATACGCCTTATCAAAAGGATCTAATTCTTTATTCATTTAATTTCAATAATTTTTTTTCATGGTTCTTAGTTATAGTCATTATACGTCTCAGTAACACTAATATGACTCAAAACATATATATTATAGAATTTTCACATTTTTCTGTATTGTGATAAATTTTCCTATCAATATGAATTTCTTATAATCTTTTAAAAAAATATGGTACGTTCATTTTGACATTAAATAGTTTTGAGTTAAAGATAGCCCATTCACTAAACAAAATAGAAGTAGTACTATCCATGTCCCAATGAGAACCTTAGTTATGAAATTATACTTACAACATAATAGAATAAAACAGAGCCAAAAATCCTTTCGAGTCACCTGTATTAGTGGGCAACACAAATATGGACATTAACCCGATTAAAATATGCCATTTATGTATAAAAATATCAAACATATATTTTACATGATCAGATCAATCTGTTCCATACTATATCCCACCCTTAAAATAAAACAAACAAAAAATCACAACATTCTTTATTGTATAAATTTTTCTAACCCTAGAAGTAGAGAGTGGAGAAGGGAGAGGTGTGAGAGAGATTGAGTATTTGCAGAGACATGGCTAACCGCCTCTCTGAAGAGTTGTGGGTGTCAAAAAGAGGGGCCTTAGGTGTCATCAATTGTTTGGGAAGGGATATGAAAGTCATAAGGCTTTTAATAAGGGACTTGGAACGTCGAATATCAAATACGATGGCTCATATCTGGAAGGTCATCATATCCTCATAAATTCATTTTTAATCCTTTCAGGCTCTGCAATCTTCAATGAATGTCCACATATCATTCCATAATGGGTTCCGAGTGAAGCCCTCGATTTACTGATAATGAGGTTTTCTCCTACCTATTTTGTTTCTTTCTCTGTGATTCAAATGGAATATTTTATAATCTTCCTCTTTTGATGTTATGAAAATAGATGTTATTAACACTAGAACGACCAAGCGGTCATTTTGACCGCATTTTGATTTTCGGATGCATAGAGCTATTATAATCTTTCCCCGACAAACTTGATACTCATTGACTTTTCCTAACTTTTCATGATATATATTGATAATAAGTTCAAATTAAAATATGCTATAATCCTTTGAGATATATTAGGTAATACCTAGAACGACCGAACGGTCATTTTGACCGCTAGGCAGCAATACAATGGTAATTATGGTGGTGCGCCAGTCAAAACGTTTTACAGCTTGTATTCCCGGCACCTGTAAGTCTGGCGGCGTGTTATTGTTTCAGTCAGTTTCCCCTGAAATCCTAAATGATAAACAAATCGTACAAACGCTCTTTGTTGAATGATGAAATTGTGACATATTTGTCGACACTATCTGAATCTGAGTCTGAAGGAGATCCTATATCTGAAGATGAAGAAAACAAGTATATCCCCAATCAAGAAAGTTCATCTGAATATGATGATTATTATGACGATAGTGATAATGAAAATTAACAGTTGTAAAGTACTGTTGCTCTTTGAAACAAGAATATATTGTAGATGTGCAAACAACTTCTACTACTATTCCGACTGGCAAGGATGGAACACGGTGGGAAGTTATAGAACAGGATCTTGTCAATGTCGGGAGAATTACCGCCCATAACATAACACGAGGAATACCGGGACCAACATCCCTTGCCAAACCTCAAGTTTTTGCTGGACAGGTTCTGAGCGCTTTCAAATTATTGATAGATGACTTCATTATCAAACACATACAAAAGTGTACAGAAACTGAAGCGAGAATGAAATTGAATGATGTGAATTGGAACATATCATTTGAATAGATTTATGCTACTATAGGCATTATGTATGCCAAAGGAGTTCTTGCAAAAAAGACAATCTGTTGAAAACCTCTGGTCAGTAAAATGGGTGCTTCCCTTTTTCCAAGAGACAATGTCAAGAGCACGTTTCAAGGAAATTATGAAATTCCTAAGATTTGACATTCGATCATCACGATCCATTCGAAGGAAAACTGACAAATTTGCTATGATTTTAGAAGTTTGGGACAGAATTGTGTAAAATGTAACCAGTAAATCATACATTGTAAGGATTGTAGCGCTATATATACAAACAGTCACACAATACACACACACACACACACACACACACATATATATATATATATATATATATATATATATATATATATATATATATATATATATATATATATATATGTGTGTGTGTGTGTGTATATATATATACACACACACACACACACATATATATATATATATATATATATATATATATATATATATATATATATATATATATATATATTTGCATGTATATATATAATATATATATATACATATATATATATATATATATATATATATATATATATATTCATATTCATATATATTTATATATATATATATATATATATATATATATATATATATATTCATATTTATATATATTTATATCTATATATATATCTTTATATATATATATATATATATATATATATATATATATATATATATATATATATTCATATTCATACATATTTATATATATATATATATATATATATATATATATATATATATATATATATATTCATATTTATATATATTTATATCTATATAGATATATATCTTTATATATATATATATATATATATATATATATATATATATATATATATATATATATATATATGTATATATATATATATATATATATATATATATATATACATATATATATATGTATGTATATATATATATATATATATATATATATATATATATATATATATATATATATAAATAAATATATATATATGTATGTGTATATATATATATATATATATATATATATATATATATATATATATATATATATATATGTGTGTGTGTGTGTGTGTGTGTGTGGGTGTGGGTGTGTGTGTATTTTTCTGTATTCATGTTAATATTTTTTCCACATACTCTTTCAATATCAGCAGCCTTTTTAGTTATTAGAGCAATTGTGATATTTATTATTTCATTCCTTAATATTGAGTTTCCCTATTGAACAAAAATAAATGTACCCTTAAATGGCATTGGTTTAAATAAAACACAGCTTGTTTATTTCATGAACAGTTCTCCGTTATCGTAGAATAATCATAAGTTACCAAAAATAAATTAGGAATTATAAATTAACAAAAAAAAAAAAAATAGCATAACCGCAATGGAAATTTATGTGCGGTCATTTTGACCGCTTGGTCGTTCTAGGGGGTTAACCATCAGTGGCCGTTCTAGTGTTAAAATATTTGGTCATTGGCAGCTGATTTTCTTTTGTTCGTATGCTTTAGATTTACAATGGTAACGTACCAAATTCAATTGAGATGTGAATAACTTTTTAAACATTTTATAATTGTCTTTTCAAAGATAAGGACTGAAGCCTTATCAACATTCTATAATGAATAAGGACGAAATAGATTATTAAATCTTAGAATTTTTTCCCCTTTCCTAAAATCTAAACAATATGAATAACATATATACTCCATGGATGTAGGTCCATTTGTGAGACACATTAGAAATTTCTCCCATATAAGACTTTAAAAGCCATCACGTTAGTTAAGGCGTTTAGATAATAAACTAACATTTGGTCAGTAAACACATTCATAATCGTGATTAATATTGATCGGTGAGATATAATAAAAGTATGTTATCCTAGAAAACCTATAATGAATATCATATAGAATAAGGTTAATTAAGTTGATAAAAAAAATGAAACCACCATTGAAGTGGGATTTAAAAAAGTATACAACTAAAGTCAGATTAAAGGCAAATCCTCTAAAGATTTTCAGGTAACTACGTACCTGTCCTTTGCTTCGCTCTATGTGTTAAAAAGTTCTTTTAACGAACAAAAAATAGACTCAAAAGTCTTGCAAGCATCCAGAATCCTGTTGACTCCTTGTAACCTCCCCCCCCCCTCCTCTCTCTCTCTCTCTCTCTCTCTCTCTCTCTCTCTCTCTCTCTCTCTCCTCTCTCTCTCTCTCTCTCCTCTCTCTCTCTCTCTCTCTCTCTCTAAAATAGAGATATGGATTTCTAGATATTGCTAGCACATTACATATAAAATATATATTACTAAATTTAATAAAATTTTTCTTATCATTGCTTAAAGGGGTTTATCCAAAATATCACCACATCAGTAAACTTTCATTTTAGATCAGTAAGAGCGACAATAGATGTATTACCATTTTTAGGCTTAAAAAATATAGTGTTCATAAAATTGTAACACTTTCAAGATTGTGTGTGTTTCTTTAATTACATCTATTCATAATCTCAAATAAAAAGAGAGAGAGAGAGAGAGAGAGAGAGAGAGAGGAGAGAGAGAGAGAGGGAGAGAGAGAGAGAGAGAGAGAGAGAGAGGTGGGGGGGTTTAGCAGGGACTCCTCTGGAACTTAATCTTGGAGTGTTACCTAACACGTCATGGAGTGTAAAATAGATGAAATTAAAATATTCACTCTCACTTATGCCATATTATTTTTACACATAATGCTGTTATCGGTTCCAGAATAAGAATCACGTTTAGGGTTTGTAAAGTTTTGTTTCTTGAGCAAAGGAACAACATAACCATTTGCTTCAAATAAAACGAAAAAACAGAAGTAAGAGAAACGAAAACGTACAGAACTAAGTCAGGAACTCTTTAATAGTAAGATATTTGAAAAAAGAAATGAAAAAAGTCTAGTTTATCAGCCGTTGTGAGAATTAGTCAAAGAATTTCCAAAATATTTCAAAATTGGTGATAGTAGTAAAAAGAAAAAATGTTGAGCCTCCTCTTTTATAGAATGAAGATTTTCTGTGCTTATGAATGTTAAGCAGCAAACTGTTGCTTATAGGCTTGACGTAACTCCATCCCTTGCCATCTGGCCAAAAACGAAGAAGAAAATCATTATTTTTCAATGAACTTGAAATTAAGAATCATAACTAGGAATTATATAATGACTTCAAAGTCAACCCTCAATGTTTTGTTATTAAAAATGAGCCCGTAAGCTCTAAACTGTATACATTACAATACAATTATTCAATTACAAATATAGACATGAATTTTTTTTTTTCCTAGAAGGTTAGCCATATTAGAATATATTGCATGATCTTCAGAAACACAGTACTGCCGGCTATAATAACATACCTCCTTTCTTATTATACTTCCTCTGAATCCTGAGAGTTACATTAATCATAACAACAAAATTCAGTTTCAGATATTGACATCATGATACTCTGAACAACTGAGGTATCTGAGTTCCCTTGGAAAATGCAGACTAAGATTTATTAAGAAATCTAGAATCTTAAAGACATGTATTTCAATTGAATCCATCAAGGCATCTGCAATTCTTTTTGCACTAGTAAATAAAATTTGCATTCATTATTCAAGTTTTCATTACTCTAGTCAAGTAAGGTAAAGGGTTCAAGAACTTTAGAAAAACGAATCTTTTACACTTGTCTTTGTCTTCAAAAATGTTTTATAGGTGATAAAATAACCATTAGAAATCAACTAGCATTTATATAGGAAGGGGTGAAAGAAGAGGTGTTTCTTATCCTTAAAACACTAAAATCATTATAAAGGTTATTACACAGTATGAAAAATTTATTATTTTTCATAAAAAAAATTATTCTGGTTACGTACTTTAGTTACTTCTAAGACATTTAAGCACTATATATAAAGAGTTGACATTCCACCTTGTAATATCAATAGACTTCATTATGTTTTTCTTATCTATTATCAATTGATATATTCACTGTTCTTAGCAGAAATTTAAATCAATAAATTGTCAGAGTGAAATCAGCCATTAAAAACACACATATACCAGAGGTGAAATAACGTGACTTAATTTCTTCTATTCCCTAGCAGCCCAAATGCAAACCTGAAGCACCTTCTATTTCAGATAGGACTAATCCAATATGCATAAAGCAGGGTCGACTTGGCCTAGAAGGATCACCTGGAGAGTTTAATTTGGCATTAGTATGCATTACCTTTGTAATACTAATCTCACGGGTTCAGCTGAGATATATCCAATTGTCCTCTCTTGATCTCTCTTCTTTTAAGCCGTCCCTGGAAACCTAAATCACAACTTACCTCATGCTCTCACGTTATTCAGCCTCTGCATGCCTTTGTTACTTACAGATACTGATGCATTTCATTTTCTTTGGATTTTGCTACGAACTATTCGAGAAATCTCTCTCTCTCTCTCTCTCTCTCCTCTCTCTCTCTCTCTCCTCTCTCTCTCTCTCTCTCTCTCTCTCTCGCTCTCTCTCTCTCTTAAACACATACGTGTAAACGAAGAATTTTCAATGCAGGCTAGTAACAGATCTCACAGTTGTAATATTTTCTCTTTGATAAAAAGGATTACATTTGGATCAATATAGTCAATAGGTAGCTTCAATAGATATATATAAAAAAATATTTCAATAGACGAAATATTTATGTTACTCGAAAAAGCTTTAATAACACTATGCCCTCTTTCTAGAAAGATACCATAGGTTCATGAAGAATACACAAAGAGATCATTGCGACATTAAAACCTTACATGTCTAATGAGATTTCTCTAAAACTAGATAAGGAGAAACGCTTGGGAAGTCCAATTTTTAACACGAATCGTTCGTTTTTTCTAATTCTTTTGACGAAGGAAGGTGACTAGTTTCTCGCAAATCTTAGACAAAATTAAAACATTGATGATAAGTAAAAGCAATCATCTTTGAAAAATAGGTACACGAAATAACATAGCATATTA
>NC_090726.1:167112840-167122840 GCF_036898095.1 Palaemon carinicauda
CTGTCGGTATGTGATACTTCGCTGGGGGCTTGGAATTCTGATGGCATAGAGTGAGTTTTCCCACGACGTGACGTATGTTCTTGAGATCGTCGGAGGAGGTTGCAGAAGGAAAAAATTCGGCAGAAACAACCAACAGGTCGCCATACACCATTTCAGCTGCCGAGACGTCGAGGGTGTCTTTAGGAGTGGTCCTTAGTCCCAAGAGGATCCAGGGAAGCTGAGTAAACCAGTTGGAATCCTTGCAGCGTGATATCAAATCTGCTTTGAGGATGCGATGAAAACATTCAACCATTCCACTGGCAGCGGGGTTGTAGGCAGTTGTCTGATGTAGGGTGATGCCCAAGAGATTTGCTAAAGATGTCCACCATTGAGAGGTAAAAGTGGTACCCCTGTCAGAAGTAATATGATCAGAGATACCAAATCTTGCAATCCATCCTGAGTTTAAGGCAGATGTATATGAGGCAGACATTGCAGTTTCCATGGGAATAGCTTCAGGCCAACGAGAGGAGCGGTCGATGACGATAAACAGGCAACAGTGTCCTTGTGATGTGGGTACAGGGCCTACAACGTTGACGTGAATGTATGCGAAACGACGCTGAGGTTGAGGAAAGGTGCCCACTCCTGAATCCGTGTGTCAATGAACTTTGGAAGTTTGGCAAGAAGTACAGGCGCGGACCCAATCCTTATCATCCATAGAAATGCAGTGCCAAATGAACTTTGTCTTCAGCAACTTTGCAGTAGAACAGCATGAGGGATGTGAAAGGCCGCGAATGAAATCAAACACCTGCCGGCGCATGGGAGCAGGAATCCAAGGTCGCGGTCTACCAGTACTGATGTCACAAAGGAGGGTGGTGTTGAAGTCTTCAATGGGGAAGTCTTCACGGCGGAGGGACGTGCAGGATGTCGTGCATGCTTGATACTCTGGATCCTGTCGTTGGGCTTCAGCCAAGGCGTTGTAATCCAATCCCAGTTGAATGGCAGCCAATGTGCTTCTTGACAGGGCATCGGCAACGCGATTCATTTTCTCAGAGACGTAGGGCGCACTTTCTAAGAAATGGCGAAAGTGACGGAGAGCCAAGTACACCTCCAGCTATTTGTGTTCGAAGGTAGAATAACCCGATTCTGCCTTGGATAGCTTTCTGCTGAAGAAGGCCAATGGGCGGGGTGAGCCTTTGTCCGCCTGCTCGAGTACTGCACCAATAGCGACGTCTCTGGCATCGGTGAAGAGAAGGAGAGGGGCATGTGGGATTGGAAAATTGAGAGCTGCTGCGGTTGATAGGGCCTTGTTTGCATTGCAGAAGGCTGCTTCTTGAAGGGGACTCCACTTCAGGTCCTTTGGCTTGCCATTGAGGGGAGGCGTAGAGGAGGGCAAGAGTGGCGGTAAGGGCTGGCTGAAAACGGTGATAATAGTTGATCATGCCCATGAATTCCTGCAGAGCTTTGACAGTCAGGGGTTTGGTGAAGTCCTGAACAGCTGCCACCTTCTCAGGGAGGGAATGGACTCCTTTGGGAGTGATGCGGTGCCCTAAGAATGACACTTCGTTGGTGCCAAATGTACACTTGTCGTACCAGACTACAAGGCCATATTGTTGCAGGCGGTCGAGCACGATGAGCAGGTAACGGAGGTGTTCCTCTTTTGAGGAGGAGAATACAAGTATGTCGTCAACATAACATACACAGAAGGGTAGGTCCCCTAAGATACCATCCATGAGACATTGAAACGTGACCCCAGCATTACGAAGGCCAAAGGAGGAGTAATTGAAGTTGTATGTACCAAACAGAGTGGTGATGGTGGTCTTGGGGATGAAAACAACTGAGTAACTTTATTACAGAACACCCGCTTTTATTTAAAAAAAACTCAATGCAACAGGAAATTTCCTGTTCAACTGACACCGCACCGGTTAACAGTTAACGGTGAGAAAAACAGACACGTTATTTCGGGTTCGATGTTAGTGCGAGGGGAGAGAAAAGATATAAGCATAGTATATACAGAAAATTAAATGTCGTTACTATGTACGATTGTGTAACTCATGGTTGGTACAATAGCATATGATAATTGAAAAGAATTAGACCTTAATCTATAACAGCAGTTCTCTTCAATAAAGCAAAGAGAAGCTTGATGTTCCTAATTTTTTTTTACATATTTGATTTTGAATTCAGGAAGACAAACAGAGGAATGTTTTGCTTTCTACTTCTACTTCTCTACTTTTTACTTTCCACTCTCTCAGCTTATATATCTGGGCTGGCTCTTTTGTGTTTAGGCACAGTGATTGACCTAGTAATCATTAGGGTATATCAGGGAGAATCACATGCATTAGATTTCCATAGTGAAATGTTACTAATGTAAATTATTTTTGATAATTAAAGAGCTCAGCTCAACTTATTCATTCGTGAAAAAAGAATCAGTAATTTCCCTGGAATTTATTAGCGATATCTGCAATATCAATTGTTTATTATTACTATGTTTTATGTAATGTTTACTATTATATGAATTCTAACAGAACAAAAATTTTATATTTAAAAGTTCTAGAATAATTATGTTATATAATGGGAGGATATTACTGTAATTACTGACTTAGCGAGCTATTTCTAGTAAAAAGAAAAATACGTAACTGTTCACCAACTCTTAAAACGCAAAAGGATTTTTTACTGAAACTTAAGCTTCAAAAAATAAGACGCCATAACGAAGGGCTGTTTTTTTTAACTCTATGATGCTTAATTGGGAGCAGAGTTTTATGACTAGTTTTGGAAAAAAATTAGTTTTGAAAGTTACATAAATTTTAGTCATAATTAGAATACTTAGAAATAATAAATGTGTTAATAAAATCCTGTTAAGGATCAGAATATCAATAGTATATATATATATATATATATATATATATATATATATATATATATATATATATATATATATATATATATATATATATATATATATATATATATATATATATATATATATATATATATATATATATATATATATATATATATACAAAGAGATATGAAATTTTTTTTAGAAAAGTACAGAAAAGAAAGCAAAGGTCATTAACAAGAACATAATTCAGGATAATAGTCTTTCAAGTGACAGTAAATGAACGTACAAGTTGATAAACAAAAAGGATATTATTTGACAGCATTGAAGTTCTTTTTAGTGATAATGTTCAGCAACAGTTTGCTATAAAAAAATTATTTTTCATCCAGTCATTGTTATCCCACACAAGTAATCATAAAACACACACATACATACACAGTATTAAGAAATATTTTGCTCATGATATGTTTTTTTTTCCTTCATATATTGTTATCCTACACAAGTAATCAGTAACACACACACGTACATATATATATATATATATATATATATATATATATATATATATATATATATATATATATATATATATATATATATATATATATATATATATATGTATATATATATAAATATATATATATATATATATATATATATATATATATATATATATATATATATATATATATATATATATATATGTGTATATATATATATATATATATATATATATATATATATATATATATATATATATATATATATATATATATATATATATATATATATATATATATATATATATATATATATATATATATATATATAACGTATTTTGAGCAAAGCGAAAAATCTATTTTCGGGTGAGGTAGCCATGTCGTCCTGATGAAAGTGCCCTCATTAGTAGCTTCTTAGGTATATTTGACTACAGTGATATATCCCAGAGAATTTACCGAAGGTATCCAGAATTCTAACTCCTGGAGCGAATATCCCTAAGATTTAAAAAGGGATATCGCGAGTACGTATTCTTGACACGTCTCATAGCTATCTACACCCCCAATAGCGTTTTCGCTTTGAGAGGGAAAAGTGGCAAGAATACAGGAGAGTCGTCAAAGAGGATGCTCTCGACACTCCTACTGTACTGTAAATAGTGCGCCGAATCGCCACCGCGAGGCGCCACCAAGCCATTCTTCGTAGCTTTGTAGGTGTTGCAGATACAGTACCATAGGGAGGTATTCCTTATTCTTTTGCCAAAAAGAGGGTGGGTCCATCAGGACGACATGGCTACCTCACCCGAAAATAGATTTTTCATTTCGCTCAAAATCCGTTTTTTGGGCTCAGGGCATGTTGTCCTGATGGAAGTTTACTAGAGAATTAATGTATCCGTGGATTTTCGATAGTGCCGTTATCTCGAGATGAATATATCCTATTTGGTCTTCTGGACCAGAGACACTTGATGTTACCGTTATACATCAATTAACTGATCATAAAATATGTCAGTTCTTCCTGCCCCCTACAGGGAAAAGTCTAGGTAGACTTTTAGGAAAAATCCCGAGGATTGTGAGTTCCAGGAACAATCTAGCAAACAGTATGTATTTTAGCGTCATTATATACGTAAAGCCTAGCTTGTACTTAGATGGTATAGTCCTGTATAGGTTACTGAATCCTCCCAAGTCTGGATATAAAGAGACAGACAGGTTTGTATCCATGTAGGAAACCTTAAATCAGTAAGATAAACAGTTAGTACAATCAGTTGTTACCTGTTTGCTTGGGATGGCAGAAACCATAGTTCCCCAATATTTCCTTAAATATTAAGAGAATCAAGAATGCACTGATTTATACATAATTTCGAATGTTTGAGGCGAAAGAGATGCAAAGATTCCTTTTATTGTGTATTACAAAAATAGAAATCATGGTTGTAGTTAATAACATCTTACGCTGAACAATTCTGCGTAAAATCATAGACAGTAATAACAGAAAATAAATAAGTTTCACCTGAAAAGGAAACATTAGCCACTCAAAGAGAAATATAGTATTTCACTATGTATGCTGTTATTACTAGGAACACTGTGCATATAAGAATGCCTGGCACTTGTGTCTGCTTATTATGCTTGATGTCACCTGTATAGATAGAACAGTCTATAGTGTTTTCCTAAAGACAATGCATAACATGATATACCTTAAAAGTCTATCATGTACACCCTTCACTAAAAGTCCCAATTAGTGCACTGTTCTTCGCAGTAATCAAGCGGCAGGTTTTATAACACTACCTGCCGCTACCACATGAAATTTTATTTCTTGCAATTGCTTCGCGTAATGCTTGAAGAAAACTCTGGAAGACTTCCAACCAGTGTAAGCACGCAGGCTTTCAAACTACATTGTATGAAAGAAATTCAGACACGAGGGAACTTTTCTCGGATCATGACCTGCGGGTGTACTGTCTGGATCCACTCTGCGTTTAAAATAGGTGTTTTTCGCCCTTATCTGTTTCAAGGATAACGTTGAACCAGAAGTCTCTCCCCTGAAAAGCTGACCTCCCTTAAAGTCTGAAGTTCTACGAAGATAGACCTTTAAGCAATCTACTGGGCAGAGGAATGCTTCTTCCTTCAGAGGGCAGAATCTCCAGGGACCCCATCTCTTAGTGGGCAGCTCGTTCTTGGTGAGAAACGACAGGTCCGGAAAGAGGTTCAGTTCTCCGCTGTCTGTAAACTGAATGTGGCCATCATCCCTCGAGAAGGCCACTATTTCGCTAACTCTGGCTCCTGAGGCTAGTGCAAATAAGAATATCACCTTTGAGTCAAGTCTTTCAGCGAGCAATCTTCATTGTTCAGGGTTAAGTGAAGAACTTTATCCAAAGACCATGAAATGGGCTTTGGAGGAGCTGCAGGCCGAAGTTTAGCGCAGGCTTTAGGAATCTTGTTGATGATTTCATTAGAGAAGTCAACCTGGAAGGCGTATAGTATTGGTCTGGCTAGGGCGGATTCACAGACTATAGGTCTGGCTAGGCCGGATTTACATGTAATAATCGTATAAGCTGCTAGACCTTGGTCATGCAGATGGATGAAGAAGGACAAGCAGAAATCCGTAGATATCTCCTCAGGATTCTTCGCCTTGACAAAGTCCACCCATTTCTTCCAGGAAGACTCATATTGTCTTCTTGTTGACTTTGACTTGTATTCTTCTAAGAAGTTAATATTGTCTCTAGAAATCCAAAACCGTTTCTTGACCGCTAGGGCGAGAAAATTATGAGATGAAGGTTCTGGGTTTTCTCTGATGAAGCAGAGACAGTCAATTTCTGCACTTGCTGAGTCAGAACTGGTTCCGGCAACGGGATCAGCTTCAGGCGTAGTTCCATTATCAGCGGGAACCAAACGCTGTTGGGCCACTTGTGAGCCACTTTTGCTGCTGTCCCCCAAAGGGATCTCAGTTTGTCGAGGACTTTCAGCAGAAGGTTGGTTGGAGGGAATAGGTAGATCTTAGACCACCTGTTGCAATCTATGGACATTGCGTCTGTCGCTTCCGCTAGAGGATCCTCGTACGGGGCTACATACCGCGTAGCTTCTTGTTATCGCTCGTTGTGAAGAGCTCTATCTGCAGTCCTGGGACTTTGCGTAAAATGAAAGAGAATGATCTTGCGTCTAGAGACCATTCGGACTCTATCGGGTTGACCCTTGATAGAGCGTCCGCCGTCACATTGCGGAACCCTTGAAGGTGGACTGCTGATAAGTGCTATCTCTTCATTCTGGGCTAGACGAAGGATGGCCAATATCACTTGATTTATGTGAGGCGATCTCGAGCCTTGTCAATTTAGGCATCTCATTACTACTTCGCTGTTTAGAACCAAACGGATTTGGATTGAGCAGCGAAGTTTTAGCTTTTTCAAAGATAGAAAAACTGCCATGGCTTCCAGAAAATTGATATGGAAGGACTTGAAGAGGGGTGACCAGGTTCCTTGGACTTTCTGAAGATGAGATTGACCTCCCCACCCCTCCTTTGAGGCATCCATATGAACGGTGACTGCTGGAGGAGGTGGTTTCAAAGGTACATTGTTTCTTAAGTTCTTGGCCTCCGACCATGGCTTGAGTAATGATTGCAGACGATTTGGTATCGGTCTTTGTATATCTCTTCGAGCGTTTGATGCGTATTTTCTCCAAACTCCTGATGCATCTTTTAATTGTGCTCTCAATACTGGATCTGTCACTGAGGCAAACTGGAGGGACCCCAACACTCTCTCCTGTTGCCTTCTCGATATCCTGTCAGATTGACCGATCCTGCTATCTCTTTCGTCTTCTTTGATGGAATGGAAAGGCAGTGTGACTGTATGTCCCAGTGAACGCCCAGCCACTGGAACTTTTGAGCTTGAGAAACCGAGACTTTTTCAAGTTGATCTTGAATCCTAATTGTTCCAGGAACTGGATCACTTCCTTGGAGGCTTGCAGGCATTCTTCCTCGGATGCTGCCCAAACCAGCCAATCGTCCAGGTAGGCTACCACCTGGATTTCTTTCAGGCGTAGTTGATAAATGACTGCATTCGCAAGCTTTGTGAATACCCTTGGGGCTATGTTTAGGCCGATGGGCATGGCTCTGGAAACGTACTTTCTTTTCTGTAGTATGAACCCTAGGTAAGGGGAAACGACGGTTGATTGGAACATGCCAGTATGCATCCGTCATGTCTATAGAGACTGTGAATGCCCGTTTGGGCCAAAGGGTCCTTATGTGCTGTAGCGTTAACATTCTGAACTTGTGGTTCACTATGAACTTGTTGAGTGGTGATAAGTCCAGAATGACTCTGAGCTTTTCCGAATCCTTCTTCGGAACACAAAATGGCCTTCCTTGAAATCTAATGGACTTTGCCTTCCGTATAACTCTTTTGTTCAAGAGTTCCTGAACATATTCTTCCAGTACGGGGGTTTAGTTCCAACTCCACCCTAGTCCTTTCTTGATTAGGCTGTGGGCGCAGGGATCGAAGGTCCAACGATTCCAGAAGTGGAGAAGTCTCCCTCCTACCGGCAGCATCTCACTTGGAGTGCTGGTTGGAGGACTTGCCTCCTCGGCCACGTCCACCTTTGTTGACCCTACCTTTGAAGGGGCGTCTAGAGAATCCTTGAAAGGAACCTTGAGACTTCGGATTAAAGATAAATGATTGCCTCTCAATACTGGGCGACCCAGTGTTTGGGACACCAGTTGAAAGGTGGTGGTTAGTTGTGCGACCGTATGGGGCATCGTGGCCACGGGAAGCTGTTGCTGTCGCTTTGGCCGAGAGGGCACTCTTGGTCATTTTGACTTGTTCTTCGGCTGGGGATCCTCATCGGCGGAAGATTTCCTTTTAGAGGACAAGCCCCATTTGGAGAGGAGATTCCTATTCTCCGAAGTGGCTTTATCTACGACCTCTTTTACCACTTCCCTTGGGAAGAGGTCTTTACCCCAGAGATTGGAAGCTATCAGCTACCTTGGTTCGTGCTTCACTGTAGCAGAAGTGAACACAAACTCCCTACAAGCCCTTCTGGCTTTAATAAAATTGTATACATCCTTGGTGACTGTTGCCAAATGAGATTTGGCAAAGACCATGTACATATCTGGGGTGTCTGGGATGCTTGCCATAGTCTCTAAGCCAGTCTACAGAGACATGGAAGCAGCGAGACATTCCTTAGTCTCCTATTTCCTACGCAGAAAAACTCTGACAGCTTCGGGAGATCTTCGTTGAACTGCCGTCCAGCGATATCTGCCTCTAGCTTCTCAATTGTGAAGGAGTTATGGACATCCTTCCAATCCTTATCATCTGAAGGGAAGGCGAGGGAAAATGGTCTACACTCTTCAAGTGTAGGGCTAGGTTTCCCTGCCTCAACTGTCTTTAAGGCTGCCTTAAACCCTTTGTCCATAAAGGGTAAGGCACGTTCGGAGTCAGCAATAAAGGATGGATGCTTTTTGCTGAGAGCCGACACCTTAGAACTAGTAAAGGCCCTCTCTTTCAAGGTGGTTGTATATAAGGCCTGTGCCTTAGATAGATCAAGGACAATCGTCTCCTTCAGCTCTGTTTCCTCCTTGGATAGCAATCCGGATAGGCCCCTTTACTAGGCCAAAATTCGATTTCCTCTACTGGAACTGTTCCCAGTTTCTCTGAGAGGAAGATCTTCCCCCCCGACATAGGCATATGCTCTGCGTACCTCCATGGGTTAACGTCCTTAATGTTTAACTTCTTCGGAGCTAAACGTGACGCATTTACCTGATGAATCTCTGTTCGGAAAGATGCTTCTTTCTCGGACGATTTCTTCTGAATGTCCTGCACCATGGACAATTGCGAGCGTAGCGTACTTGTAAAGGAATCCAACTGCGGTGCGGTGGAAGAAGTCGAAGGCGTCGGTTCAGTCGCCGCTGCAGACGATACCGAAATCGTTTCGGTTATCTCGACTCCAGTCTCAGGAGGTATCTCATCCTCCTGCTCCAGTTCATCCACTAGGAGATTGTTCTCAGTCTCCTCCGAGACAACAGACATGTTGACCTCTAATTGGATGCTCTGAAAGGCCTCCGAAAAGTCAGGTCCTACCGGGATCTGAACTAAGGGGATCTCAGGTTGAGCCTGGGGAACAATTGCATCCGCAGATGCATTAGGGAAGAGACAATCCCTCATTCTCTCATTAGGAAGGTATGGGCCAGAGGTGTTCTTCTGAAAGCCCCTGACCCATTTTCGCAGTGTGTCCCTTGCTGCATCCCTAGACTCAGTAGACTTTTGATCATCAAAAGCCTCTCTAATCAGTTTGCCACAAACGGTACATACCTGTGGGTCCCAGTACTTGAGAGCCCCTTTGGTGACTGCGCAGCGAGCATGGGCCCTGCACATGCCATGTCCATAGAAGCTCTTACTACGGACCCTGCAAAAGTTGTTCCCGCACACGGGATGCTCCTTCTGTAAAGAAAGAAAAGCTCTAAGTATTCGGTGAAATTCTCAGATTTTAGCATACATATTTTGATTATTATTTAATTAATATTCAATTAATATTTAATTAATATTTAATTAATATTTAATTAATATTAGCTTGGATAGAGTAAGTTAGAAAGTAGGGAAGATACCTACATGTGTTTCCTGTCCAGCCCATTGCTATGACCTTCTCCAACATTGAAATAAAGATTCATAATGAAATCAAGGGGAAGATAATATCCTTGGTTATAATGTGTCTTCTTAAC
>NC_090726.1:167132840-167137840 GCF_036898095.1 Palaemon carinicauda
AGGAAATTTGTAGCCTTTGTATCTGGGAGAAAAATATACCCAAAATATTCACAGTTTTGAAGTATTTTAATCTCATACACAGATACTTTTTTAAAAATATTCCCTATTTCTAATTTCTATAGTAGTTACAAACAGATAATCTATAAACAAAAGTAATGTATGTTTTTCTCACCGTTAACTGTTAACTGGTGTGGTATCAGGTGAAGAGGAAATTTCCTGTTGCATTGAACCTGAAATAATGTGTCTGTTTTTCTCACTGTTAACTGTTAACCGATACAGTGTCGGTTGAACAAGAAATTTCCTGTTGCATTGAGTTTTTTATATAAAGGTGAATGTCTGTAATAAAGTTACTCATTTGCTTTCATCCTTTCTTTGAGTCACAACCATCTCTCGGCTCGCCATATTGGTGACCCCGGAAGTCAACTAGCTCCTCCCGCCTTCCACCCCCCCTCGCCCCTCCGTCGTTGGTAATATGGCGGACTCTACGGAAATTGGCGCTGCGGCTGCCCCATTGAAACTTTAGTCCTTCACCAATGGAGAGGCGTTTGCTTGGTTTCAGCGCGCAGAAGTCCAGTTTTGCATCAAGGTCGTAACTCTTTCAACCACCAATGCAGATAATGTTCTAGCGGCGATACCGGAGGACACCTTCCCGTAAATATCCGACTGGCTTTGTGAACAAGGAGACACTCCAATAGCGTATGACGCCCTCAAAACATACCTTCTGCAGCAGTACTCGCTGTCGCCAGCTGCCCATATAGCAAAGCTTCCTCATCTCTCTCAACAATCGTTGGGGGACCAAAGGGCTCGGTTTTCCCTTAGGGAAATGACCAGTATCGCTCGCCTGCAACCTGCCGCAGACGGCTCTCCTCGTGGAGTGAACCTACTTCATGCCCTTTGGATACGTTTACACGGACCTGTACGCAGTGCCATACCCAATGTCGATAGTTTACCCATAAAGGACTTGATGACCTCAGCCAATGCCCTTATGGAAAGCCACTTCAAGACTTCTATCAACGCCTCCACTCCTAATAAAGAGGAAGCCTATTCAACGTCACCCGAAGAAGTCGTAAATGACGTAGGGCATACGCCTAACTCGTGATATACTGAAGCGGCGACAAAGCCACCCAACATCTACCACTCACTCGCGCTCCAACCAATGACTTCTAGAGCCACTTTCTGCCACCCATCCACCACAGTTTTGCTACTACCACACCAGATTCGGGGCAACCGCGAAGAAATATGCCAAAGATTGTCAGTGGCCAAAAAACGTGTAAGTATGCTATCGCTCGTGGCGGTGGCCTCCCGCGTTTCTAATCTTTTCTTTTTACATGATGCAGGAACGGGCGTACGATTTTTGTTAGACACGGATGCTTGTCCTTCTTCTTCACCAAGGGTACTCTTCAGGACATGACGTAGTCTATCTACATCTGCCGACGTCCACTTTGTAGCTGCCAAAGGATCTGCGATACCCACCTACAGTTACGAGAACATCACATTATTGCTTGAAAACGGTAAATTTAATTGGAAGTTTCTCGTTGCTGACGTCATATTGCAAATACTCGGTTCAGATTTACTCTCTCATTTTATCCTTCTGGTCGATGTCACCCACCGACGATTGGACAATGCAGACTCGTACTTTTCGACACCTCTTCAACCTGCCCCTCCAACCTTGCTCTCCTCATCAGCACATCCACAGATGCCTAAGCCCACCTCCTCATGTCACACGCGGAAGTTTTTCGTCCAGAACTTCGCCGAAGGCCTACAGCTCCTGCCAAGCACGGTATTTATCACCATATTAAGACAATGTGACCCCCAGTCTTAGCAAAATTCAGACGTTTGGCAACGGAATTACTGGCAGCCGCCAAACAAACGTTCGCTGAAATGGAGGAAATGGGCCTTTGCCAAAACGCCTCAAGCCCATGGTCATCACCCTTGCACATCGTTCTGAAGAAAGACGGCTCCCTCCGTCTGTGCGTGCATTACAGGCGCCTGAACATGCAAACAGAACCGGATCACTACCCACTCCCAAACATCGCCGACAGGACCTCCTACCTGCACAATTAGAAGGTTTTCTCTGCGCTCGACCTCCTGAAGGGGTATTACCAGGTGCCTATGAAACCAGAAGACATCCCTAAGACTGCCATCACCAATCCGTTTCGTACATACACCTTCAACTACTCCTGTTTTGGCCTTCGTAATCCTGGGGCCACTTTTCAATATCTCATGGATAGCATCTTAGGGGACCTCCCCTTCTGTGTATATTATGTGGACGACATACTTGTGTTCTCCTGCTCAAAAGAGGAACACCTCCGTCACCTGCGCATCGTGCTCGACCGCCTACAACAAAACGGCCTTGTAGTCCAGTACGACAAGTGTACCTTTGGCGACAACCAAGTGTCGTTCTTAGGGCACCGCATCATTCCTGAAGGAGTCCATCTCCTCCCGTGAAGGCGGCATCCGTTCAAGACTTCCCCGTGCCCTCGACCATCAAAGCTCTGCAGGAATTCTTAGGCATGATCAACTATTATCACCTTTTTCTGCCAACCATTGCTGCCAATCTTGCTCCCCTCTATGCCTCCCTCAAATGCAAGCCAAAGGACCTGAAGTGCCCCTCTCCTTCTCTCCACCGATAACAACGACGTCGCTATTGGTGCAGTACTTGAGCAGGTGGTCAATGGCTCGCCCCGACAAGTGGCCTTTTTCAGCAGAAAACTGTCCAAGGCAGAATAGGGTTATTCTACCTTCGATCGCGAATTTCTGACTGTGCACTTGGCTGTCCGTCACTTTCACCATATCTTAGAAGGTACGCCCTTCGTCATTCGCACAAAACATATGCCTCTGGTGCACACCTTCACTTGACAGTCTGACGCCTGGTCCGCCCTACGACGCCGACATATGTCCGGCATGGCTGAATACAATTGCAACCTTCAATATATCCCTGGGAAATGAATCCCGTTGCTGATGCCCTGTCAAGAAACACGTTCTCTTAAGTTCAACTGGAATTGGATTACAACGCCATGGATGAACTCCAACGACAGGATCCAGAGTATCAAGCATATACAACATCCTGCAAGTCCCTCCGTTGGGAAAACTTCCCCCTCGAAGACTCCAACACCACCCTCCTCTGTGACGTCAGTACTGGTAGACCGCGACCCTGGATTCCTGCTCCAATGCGCCAGAGGGTGTTTGATTTCATTCATGGGCTTTCACATTCCTCGTGCCATTCTACTGCACAGCAGCTGAAGACGAAGTTCATTTGACACAGCATTTCTAAGGATGCTAAGGATTGGGTCCGCACCTGTACTTCTTGCCAAACTTCCAAAGTACATCGACACACGGATTCAGGAGTGGGTTCCTTTCCTCAACCTCAGCGTTGTTTCGCACACATTCACGTCTATGTTGTAAACCCCCTACCTACATCACAAGGTAATCGTTACCTGTTTACCGTCATCAACAGCTCCACTCGTTGGCCTGAAGCCATTCCCTTGGAAACTGCAACGTCCGCCTCATCTACATATACCTTGGTCTCAGTAAGGATTGAATGATTTGGTATCCCTGAGAATATTACTTTTGACAGGGGTACCACTTTCACATCTTAATTGTGAACATTATTACCCAATCTCCTGGGCTTCACCCTATATCAGACAACTGCCTACAACCCCGCTGCCAATGGAATGGTTGAACGTTTTCATCACACCCTCAAAGCAGCTTTTATGTCCCGCTACAACGATTCCAACTGGTTTACTCAGCTTCCCATGGTCCTCCTGGGACCAAGGACCACTCCTAAAGACACCCTCAACAGCTCGGCAGCTGAAATGGTATATGGCAACCCGTTGGTCGTCCCTGCCGAATTATTTCTTTCTGCAACCTCCTCAACGATATCCAGCGCATACGTCACGTCGTGGGAAAATTTACACCACTCCGCCAAACTTACATGCCCCCAGCGAAGCATCACATACTGACAGACATGCTCTCTGCAAAGCAAGTCTTCTTGCGCAACGACACTAGCAAGCCAACGCTAACGCCCCCTTACACGGGACCGCTTCTTGTGATCCGACGCAGTTCGAAAGCACTCCTACTAAACAATCATGGCAAAGAAGACTGGATACACCGTTTACCCGGACCTGTACGCACTGCCATACCCGATGTCGATAGTTTACTCATAAAGGACTTGATGACCTCAGCCGACGCCCTTGTGGACAGCCACTTCAAGACTTCCATCAATGCCTCCACCCCTGATAAAGAGGAAGCCTATTCAACGTCACCCGAAGATGACGTAAATGACGTAGGGCATACGCCTAACCCGTGATATGCTGAAACAGCGACAAAGCCACCCAACATCTACCACTTGCTCATGCTCCAACCAACGACTTCTAGAGCCACTTTCTGCCACCCATCCGCCGCAGTTTTGCTACTACCACACCAGATTCGGGGCAACCGCGAAATGTGCCAAAGATTGTCAGTGGCCAAGAAACGTGTAAGTAGGCTATCGCTTGTGGCGGTGGCCTCCCGCATTTCTAATCTTTTCTTTTTACATGATGCAGGAACGGGCCTACGATTTTTGGTAGACACGGATGCTTGTCATTCTTCTTTGCCAAGGGTACTCTTCAGGACACGACGTAGTCTGTCTACATCTGCCAACGTCCACTTGGTAGCTGCCAACGGATCTGTGATACCCACCTACAGTTACGAGAACATCACATTATTGCTTGAAAACGGTAAATTTAATTGGAAGTTTCTCGTTGCTGACGTCATATTGCAAATACTCGGTTCAGATTTACTCTCTCATTTTATCCTTCTGGTCGATGTCACCCACCGACGATTGGACAACGCAAACTCGTACTTGTCTATACCTCTTCAACCTGCCCCCTCCAACCTTGCTCTACTCATCAGCACATCCACAGATGCCTACACCTACCTCCTCACGTCATACCCGGAAATTTTCCGTCCAGAACTTTGCTGAACGCCTACAGCTCCTGCCAAGCACGGTATTTATCACC
>NC_090726.1:167151858-167161858 GCF_036898095.1 Palaemon carinicauda
AAAGAGTTTTTTAAATAATTAAAATGTGCTAAAAGGATGTTTTAATCTTATCGTTTTTATTATCATTGTAAATATCATAATTATCATTGTTAATAACATCATTATCGTTATTAATATAATAATAATAATAATAATAATAATAATAATAATAATAATGATAATAATGATAATAATAACAATAATAGTTAGCTCATTACTTTAAAAGATATTCATCTCTGATTGGATGTATATATGAAGACTTACAATTATAAAAGATTTTATAAGATATAAACATAAGATGCATCTGATACATTTCAAAATATATATTCAGCATTAATATTTATGACTATTGTTTTTAATCATATTTGTTATGACCTTTGATAGTATGAAATTTATCGCCTACATAAATCGTTAAACAGGAAAAGAAATGTAATTTAATGACTTTTATATACCAGCTGCATGCATTATATTTTATGAAGAATTGTGAAAATATGTTGTTTTTGCCATAATATATCAAGGACTTAGAACCAATATAGATACAAGAAAACTAAAATTCTATTGCCGGCTTTGACAATTATTTTTCACTCAATATATGGAAACTTGTAAGAAATCAATGGAAATATAATTTACTGGTGCGACGGAATAAGGTCAACACGCTTATCCTTTCTTCTCAAGTTGATATGGGAAGCTCATATCTCAGTAATACTTTGAGCCAAAGAGCTGCAATGCATTGCATATGTAATGGCAAATAGCTACTGAGCTCTCAAAATTAAATAATTTGCTAAGGAGGTTTTTTCTTATACAAGTAATTTCAAAATAAAATTGGTTAGGAATCTTTACATTTAGCTTTATCATAATTTATAAACGCTAATACAGTTAATCACAAATCAAAATATTAATTACTTCCTGTATGCTAATTAATTTTTCTCACCAACTTTCCTATCATTTCCTCTTCTCTAAGTATTTCAAACGTTGATAATATTTCAGATTAGTTTTCAACTTTTTGGAAGTATTGTTGTTAACATAGGGTATTATTTAACTATCTTGATTGCTCTCTAATTGCATAAAAAAATTTCCTATCCAAATGAATGGATAAATTAGTCAAATTTTTGAATATCGATTTCCAAATTATCATTTCTAGAAGCTGGACAGGTTCTGAATACTAAAGATCGAAAAGAAATATTCTGGTCGAGGCCAACTGATTGCATATGGAAAGTGTAACATATTAAATAAATTATCTTGAAAGATATGTAAATTTATGTACCTCTTTTTACAATAACAAGGATTTTAGATATTAGGAGGGAATATTAATGTTTTATAATTATATATGAACCAATAAAAATTACCAAGTCTTTGGCCAAATAAAACATTCCTCCTCAATTGATGTATTAAAGGCCAACTTTATCATATAAGATGCTATCATAATCACCAGAACTACGCGCTTTTCAAAAGCTCTGTAAAACTCAATAACCCATAAATGGAAATAAGAGTCTCAATTTTCCTTCCAGAGAATGACTTTCCAAGTAGATAAGAGGTTAAAAGAATAATGATTAATATCATCTATCTATGTTTATATATGACTAAAACATAAGTAAGTTCATAACATTAGCCTGTTCATTTTGAAACCCAGCACTATTAACTGACTTGGCTTCACACACACCTCACACAAAATTACCTATCAATTTAACGTACTACATCTGACTTGCCTCTTATCCATAAGGTAATCAATTCAGCTCTGTTTTCCACCGCTCTTATGCGTTACTAAAAAGAATATACTCCCACATACCAGGTATTCATAAAGACTAATTTAAATCTATGGGCCATTTTGATCCTTTACTTTGCATGCACACACATACACGCATGTAAGGTTACGTGTTGTATAAGATATGGGATATATATTCCCTAATTCTAAATGGGTTTGGTGACCACACAAAATAAGAAGCACAATATAGAATTATATAAATACACACACATACACACACACACACACACAAACATATATATATATATATATATATATATATATATATATATATATATATATATATATATATATATATATATATATATATATATATGTATATATATGTATATATATATATATATATATATGTATATATACACACACATATATATATATATATATATATATATATATATATATATATATATATATATATATATATATATATAATGATATATATGTATATACATATACATATGTATATATGCGTAAAAATCACAGGAAAACGTGATGCTCACATGTTAATCATGTGTAATAAAGAATTTATATGTAAGTCTATGTATGTGTCTGTATATGTATACCAGTATCTGTACACGTATGTATATGTCTATGTATATATTATGCATGTTTGTGTATGAATGCCCGTCTGTGTATACGTATGTATATGTCTTTTTTATATTTATATATAGATGTGTTTTACATATACAAATAGTTTTGCTTATGTATTTATATAGATAAGGCTACCGTTATTCATATAAATAAACTGTACTGAAAGTCAAAAACAAGAATTTACCCGCCATCAGAAATGACTCTTTTTGGCAGGTGTCTAATGAGGTTGGATCTCAACCCAGTAAACCCCTGACCTCAGCCCAGGTAGTTGGTAAGGGAGTGTCATTGTTCTCTAAGCCTCTATATGCATGTTCGTACGTTTACTTTCCCTAAAAAATGTAATTAAATCCCTCTCAATAAATCCGTCATCTGAAGAAGTATCACGAAACTAGTCAGGACCTAATTATATATTTCGTATTTTCATTTTCCCTTTGGTTCTTCTGCATATGTATATTATATATATATATATATATATATATATATATATATATATATATATATACATATATATATATATATATATATATATATATATATATATATATATATATATATATATATATATATATATATATATACAATAATAAGACAATCCTATCACCCAGGCATTTGTTTCCTTATAATCAATATGAGTTATCTATTGAAGAATATATAAAAAATATATTTTTAAAATTAATTATTACAAAATCCAAAACATAGAAATAAAAAATTAGAGCATGTGTTTATAATGATAATATGTTGCATTTTATTGTTTTATCTTATTTCAATCTTCAACATTAACAATAAAAAGATTATTTAATTTACTATAATATCCAATTTTTATTTCATACTGACAGGCTCCTTAAAGACAAACACAATCATTGAACTGAATTACAATAAGTTTGATATTTTATAAGTTTACAATTCATATCATTATGGATTAAGATATCATATAATGCCAAAAAAAAAATAAATAAATAAAATGACAATAATATAAGTTTTCACAAGAACGAACAATCGTAAAGTTCATATAACATAATCTCCGCAAAGTCATTTGTTGCAAAGATATACATATATATATATATATATATATATATATATATATATATATATATATATATATATATATATATATATATATATATATATATATATATACATATATATACATACATATATATATATATATATATATATATATATATATATATATATATATATATATATATATATATATATGCAGGAAGAACCACAGGGAAAAGGAAAATATGAAATATACGATTAAGTCCTGACTAGTTTCGTGATACTTCTACAGTCCTCTGAAGAAGTATCACGAAACTATTCAGGAGTTAATCTTATTTTTCGTATTTTCATTTTCCCTGGGGCTCTTCCTGCATATGAGCATCACGTTTTCCAGTGATTTTTACGCATATATTTATATATATATATATATATATATATATATATATATATATATATATATATATATATATATATATATATATATATATATGTGTGTGTGTGTGTGTGTGTGTGTGTGTGTGTGTGTGTATGTGTGTGTGTTTGTATATAAACAGAATTAAGCCTTACTCTGCTATGTTGAAACTGTTAGATGTTCGAGCTGAATTCAAGGCAAACTCAAAGGTATTCTCACTTCATTACTTTCCAACAACTAAGTACATCTGATGAATTTTATTTTCTTTCCTTTTCATTTAAATAATACATATTATAAATTCTGTTAGACTATTTCTGTAAATTGCTTAGATTTAATCAATATATCACACGAAAGAGTCATTATGAAGGAAGGAGAACATCAATAGGCTTCTATTATCTAATCGTATTATATATCCCTATTTGATTTACCTGCTATTTAACCATGCCTTTACTTAGCTAAAAATCTTAAAGAAATTAACCATGACAAATAATTAATTATCGATAAAACTAAAATCTAATGTACTTATATAACAAGTAATACGTAAAAAATATTCAAATTAATATTATCAAATCATATTAGTTTGGAATTAGTGATGTTTCTGCTTAGAGATGAACAGTCAAAATGTGTAATAAAGTAAGGAGGAAATCATGGACATTGGGAAAACTATCATCTATTACTGAACATTAGATCTAAAATGAGATTACGGAGACATAGAAAAAAAATAATTAGTATTAGTTACAGAATCCTCAATTCACGATACATCTGATTTAGGACTATATACTTTTTAAAGGGAATTCGTTATTTTCGAAAGTTGAATCTAACAGCATAGCATCAGTACATTCCTTACTAGAATAGAGGTACAAACTGTTAATAATATTTTTTTAAACCAAATCTGATTTTTTTTTTTTTTTTTTTACAAAAAAGGCCAAACCAAAATATTAGGTGACTAACAAGGATAAACAGAGGAGCCTTAAGTGCATCACAAACTTCAATACAACAAATTTGGATTTTAAAGCAACTGTAATGAAACAAAGACGAAATTTCCTTTGAACAATTTACCTTGGACATCAAACACCAAGTATTCTTGTTGTTGCCATTTTTCAAGGACATGAAAACAAGCAAAAGCTGTTTGCCTGTGCATTTTAAATTTTCTCTATACGAGAGAGAGAGAGAGAGAGAGAGAGAGAGAGAGAGAGAGAGAGAGAGAGAGAGAGAGAGAGAGAGAGAGAGAGAGAGGGAGAGAGAGAGAGAGAGAGAGAGAGAGATGCTTATATCATGAAGGGAAAGTTTATCTAGATTTATTAAGTTATAAAATTATCATTAGTTTCTATTTCCCATCAATTAGTAATGTATTCCAGTTAAAAAAAAATATATTTTTTATGTTTCCTATGCAGCCAACTACTATAGGATCTTCGAGGAATTAAAATTTTCTCTTATCTTAACATAATGTTACCCAAACAACCCTTTTCCTCCCTTCTTTATGCCTTCCATACTAAAGTTTTCTTTCATATGACATTAGATTTTTTATGACAATTTTACAGCTTCTCATCTCGCCTCCCTGAGACCTAGTTCAAGGAAGAAATGTGGCTTATGAACAGAAAGAAAACCCTTTTATTTCGCATAAACAAATTTCAAAATAATTTGTGAAATTTGCATCAAAAAGGGAAATATCACAAATAATAATAATAATAATAATAATAATAATAATAATAATAATAATAATAATAATAATAATAATAGTAATAATAATAATAATAATAATAATAATAATAATAATAATAATAATAATAATAATAATTATTATTATTATTATTATTATTATTATTATTAGGATGAAAAAAATAATGATATCAATAACAATGGTATCAATAATGATAACCATAAAAAATAATTACATACTATTTTTTTATTTGAAAAATCAATTGTTCCTCTTCGTAATATGCTCATTTGAATAATATTTTTTTTTTTTTAAAGAATTGACTGGATTTTGCCATAGTTTTTCGGTGTTTATTATGTTTTCAAGAATTGTAAAATAAATATATTTTGATAGTTCATAGCTAATAGGGTACGTATTTTGATTATTTAATGATACCGAGATTTTCTTCCTCACCATAGTACATATATGTTTCCGGTTATTTTAAGATTCCCATCAGCAATTTTCGAAGATTATTAAGATCAAATTTTTACGTATGATATCTAAATTGAGAATGATTGGCACAAGATATTAAGTATTGATTTTTATATAGTATCACTAAATCTATATTAATATTTTTATTCCTACATTCATTTTATTCTTAATAATATTTCAGCTCTTAAATAACATTTTATTTGCTTCCACATCTCTGTATACTATACCATAAAAAATATACAACCATGAATCATCCGTAAATATATTCCATGTTAATGTTCCATTTTGGCTTAAAAATTTCTGGTGCATAGAAAAAAAAAACTTCAAATTGGATTGTTAAATATTTGATTCTGTTTTTGCCATTCAGGTTTGAAACGTGTTTGTTGTTAATTTGTCAATATATAATTTTGTAACAATTGACATTTATACACCAAAGGTAATTTTCTTTGTATACATTTGCATATGCCAGCATTCATATAGGTTATATATATAATATATAATCTCTCACTCTCTCTCTCTCTCTCTCTCTCTCTCTCTCTCTCTCTCTCTCTCTCTCTCTCTCTCTCTCTCTCTCTCTCTCTTTATATATATATATATATATATATATATATATATATATATATATATATATATATATATATATATATATATATATATATATATATATATATACATATATATATATATATATATATATATATATGTATATATATATATATATATATATATATATATATATATATATATATATATATATATATATTTATGTATTTAATAGATAAATATTATATATAAAGGATTTTGAGTGAAGTGAAAAATCTATTTTTGGGTGAGGTAGCCATGTCGTCCTGATGGAAGTTCCTATAAGGTAGCTTTCTATGGTATATTTGACTAGAGTGATATTCCCAGAGAATTTTACCGTAAGGTATCCAGAATTCTAACTCTTGGAGCGAATATCCCTAAATAATCTCACAGGGATATCGCATAAGATCAGAGGACGTATTCTTGAAACGTCGCATAGCTATCTTCACCCCGAACATTATTAACGCTTCGAGGGGGAATAGTGACAAGAATATAAAACGAGAATGAAAAGAGATCCGCTCATAAGGCATCTCTCCTATTCCGTTCCCAGTGTGTATCTGATGAAGGTGGTAGCGCCCTCTTTATTCCTTGTAGCGATATACAAGGTGATACAGATACTGTATTATAGGGAGGGGTCAACAAGCCCTTTTACAATAAAAGGAAGGGCGGGTCCATCAGGACGACATGGCTACCTCACCCAAAAATATATTTTTCGCTTCGCTCAATATCCGTTTTTTGGGCTCAGGCCATGTTGTCCTGTTGTCCTGATGGAAGTTTACCAGAGCATTACTGTATCTGTGGATTCTCAATCAGTGCCGTACTCTCAAGAAAGTATTTTCCTTGTCCGTCTAGACCTAGAGACCTATGATGTTACCGTCATACATCATTTCATCTAAGCATGAACTATGTTAGTGCTTCCTGCCCCCTACAGGGATGAGTCATACTAGACTCTGGAAAGGTCTCGAGGAGTATATAAAAACTTATGGATGACAAAATGACAAGGTTGTATAGTGGTCTCGCCCTATACATTATAAAGCAAAGTTTATATAAGAGTCGCCAAAGTCAGAATGAATTTGTGACACCTTCCCCAAAGTGACCACTCCTAGTAACTATTGGATAATGGTTGTATCCGCATAGAAACAAATTTTGCCTCTTTGCCACCAACCCGTTAGGGTACCACGTCAACCCTTCCAAGGAAGGGTTAGAGTGAGTGGACTTTTGCTTGAATCAGGGAACAGTATCGAAAGACATACCATGATAAAAATATCCATATTTTAATCTTAATGCTCAGTACATTTCTAACAAAATGAGTGTGGGCGAAAAGACGCAGGTTTCATTATGAACTAGTTTATTAAAATTTAATAAACGAACATATCATATCACATTTATAAAATTTATATAATGTGGATGATATGCGTAAAAGCATAAAGAAAAACAGTCAACAGAAAATATTGTTTCATCTACTAGGAAACAGATTTGCCACTTCAATAGAATTATTAATAATAATGATATAGTCAGTATACTGTTTACATACACTAGCGTAAAAAACGCTTGGCACAAGTGTCCGTATTATGCTATAGATTACCGATGTCAATGGAACAGTTCGTAAGGACACTTTCGTGGCCTATCGCTCAGCGTGTAGAAACATACAGTGACTACACGCACACTCTCTTAATTAATCGTCCCAAATTAATTACACTGTTCCTCGCAGACTTAAAACAGAAGGTTAAATAATTCTACCTGCTGCTACCACAGATCTCATAAGTTGCTCCACTTGCTTCGCATAGTGCATAAAGAACGCCTTAGATGACTACCAGCCGGTGTGCAAACAAGGATGTTCAAAGTCCATATAATTAAAGAAATTTTACGGAGGAGGCAACTTTCCTCGGATCATGACTAACGGGTGTACTGTCTGGATCCGTTCTGCATAACACGGGTGAGTTTCGCCCTTAGTTATAGATAACTTTGAACCCAGGGTTTCTCTTCTGAACAGCTGTCCTCCCATAAAGTCTGAAGTTCTATGAAGATAGACCTTTAGGCACTCCACTGGACATAGAGAGGCATCTTCCTCCAGAGGGCAGATTCTCTATGGACCCCACTTGTTGGTGGGTAGCTTGTTCGTGGTAAGAAAGGTTGGGTCTGGAAATAGAATCAGTTCTCCCTTCAAGAACTGGACGTGGGCTTCCTCTGTAGAGAGGGCCACTATTCACTAACTCTGGCCCCCAAGGCGAGTACAAACAGAAATATGACTTAAATTCAAAACCTTCTAAGCCCATTCCTCATTGTTCGTTATTTATACACAATGAGGAATCATATCTAATGACCAAGCAAATGGTCTTCGGAAGCGCTGAAGGGCTAGTTCATTAAGAACGTCGTTAGAAAGGTCGACCTGTAAGGCATATGGTATCTGATTTGTCAAGGCAGGCTTGAACAATAGGATTGTGTAGGCTGCTAAACCTTGCTCATGAAGGAGAATGAAGAATGATAAATAGGAATCTATTGGGATTTCTTTCAGTTTCTTCACCTTGGCAAAGGATAGCTATCTCTTCCCTGAGGCCTCATAATGTCTTCTGGTTTCCTCCAAAAGTCTAAACCGACTTTTAAACACCGAATATTTTTCTCATCGTTAACGAGAGAAAATCATGAGATGTAGGTTCCGTGTTTTCTGTGATGGAGTGAAGACAGTTGACTTCTGTACTCGCTGAGACAGGGATGGATCCGGTAGCGGAACGAATTTTAATCTTAGTTCCAATACCAGAGGGAACCACACGCTATTTGGCCACTTGTGGGCCACTATTGCAGCTTTCCCTTTGAAGGATCTCAGCATATCAAGGACCTTCAAAAGGAGGTGTGTGGAGGGATCAGATAGATACAGGACCATCTGATCCAGCCCAGGGACATAGCGTTCACTGCCTCTGCTAACAGATCCACGTAAGGGGACACGTAACGAACTAATTTCTTGTTGTCTTTCGTCGCAAATAGGCCTATCAGCAGCTCTGGGACTTGACTCAAAATGAAGGAGAACGATCCTATGTTAAGGGACCTTTCTGACTCTATAGGTGTAAACCTAGATAGAGCGTCCACTGTCACATTGTGGAACTCTTGAATGTGAACTGCTGAGAGGTGCCATTTCTTCGCGTTTGATGCATATTTTCTCCAGACTCCTGTTGCATCCTTTAGCTGTGCTCTTAGCACTGGATCTGTTATCGAAGCAAACTGTGGAGAGCCCAGCACTCTCTCCTGTTCGCATCTTGATATCCGTTTGGATATCGATAGTCTCTTGACAGATCCTGCTATTTCTTTCCTCTTCTTACTAGGAATGGAAAGCCGATGTGACTCCAAATTCCAGTGGATTCCCAACCACCGAAATTTTTGAGCTGGAGAAAGAC
The DNA here is from genome assembly GCF_036898095.1 of Palaemon carinicauda. Lineage (NCBI taxonomy): Eukaryota > Metazoa > Arthropoda > Malacostraca > Decapoda > Palaemonidae > Palaemon > Palaemon carinicauda. The sequence continues at coordinate 167,161,704 of NC_090726.1, forward strand.
GAGACTTTTTTATGTTGATCTTGAATCCCAGATGTTCCAGGAACTGGATCACTATCTTAGAAGCTTGCATGCATACTGTCCTGGATGCTGCCCACACCAGCCAGTCGTCCGAGTAGGTTACTACTTGGACCCCTTTTAGGCGTAACTGATGGACG
>NC_090726.1:167189358-167199358 GCF_036898095.1 Palaemon carinicauda
AATTGTTAGTTTTAGAAAAACCTCATATCTGATTGATAGAAAGTGAAAGGTTAAAGACTAATAGATATGTAATAAGAAACCATAACTTGAGTATGTTAAAAATCAACAATAGTAGTAAACAAGCGGGGGAAGGGGAAACCAGGTAGATTGGAGCCATGGGTACAGATGAGAAAAAAAAAAATCCTTAAAAAGGAATATATCTTACCCCTGGGCAAACATTGTATATCAGAGTGAGGTGAAGGGCGAAAGGGGAAGAAAAGAAAAAGGAAATAATAAAAGATAATCTTGATATTTCCATGTTTTCTTCATATAATAATTTGGCGTCAGGTTAAGAGAGAGAGAGAGAGAGAGAGAGAGAGAGAGAGAGAGAGAGAGAGAGAGAGAGAGAGAGAGAGATGTGGTCAAGTTTAGCCTGCTTTACATAAGTTTGAGTTTTCTGTAGTGTTCAGTACATAACCATACTACTATTTTCAATAACCTGTAAAATGTAATGAAATGTTACGTTTATGTAAATTTGATTAATAAATCCTATTACGATATTTTCTTGATTCATTTTTTACGTGTCCCTATTTGTAATCGTTACGTAATTTTGAGAAATATAATTTCTTGTACATGATTCATAACAATTAATAGAAAGGATTCATAACACTTTGCAAATAGACTATAGTCTTCTAATACATGTTAAAACAAAGGTTTCTTTTTCAGCCATTTGATCTTAGCGAAAAACGGTGAAACCACGAAAAATAGAAATAAGATAATAATACACAGGATATACTGGCATGATTTAAGGGAAATCCTACGTATTTATACTCTGCCTTACCTAAGACGATAGCGTGGCATTTCCTGAAGTTGTAACCGCAAAGGAATCACTAATAAACAATACTCAAAAAGGTGATACTTGGGCTATATAGTGCCAGTATATCAAAGGCTATATCAGTACCTAGCACCTTGACAGATATGTAATATGATATTTGTCTAGTGGTATTGCAGATTATTCCGAATATTTTCACCCTAATATACTCTATTTTTTCATTCTTTGCAGAATAATCTGCAATACCACTGGGCAAATATCAAATTACACATCAGTCAAATTGCCAAGTACAGATGATATCTATCTATTCTGGAATCTATAATCTATCTATACAGCAGAATTAAAATGTAGATGAATAAGAACACAGGTCATTTAAATCAACATTTGTTTTAATAAAATTAAACAGATATGTAAAGTCATTTATACATTTCGTTATCTCGAACAATCCCTTTATTTGCAGGGATTCATCATCATGTTATGCCAATGTTTAGAAATTATTGTTGTTTTAAGTAATTAGATGAAATGAAACAGTAATATCTTGCAGAGAACAATATGAGGTTCAATTGAAAAATATATATATATATATATATATATATATATATATATATATATATATATATATATATATATATATATATATATATATATATATATATATGTATGTATATATATAAATATATATATATATATATATATATATATATATATATATATATATATATATATATATATATATATATATAATACTTTTATGGAAAAAAGATTCAGAATTACCACTGAAATATGTTAGCAGTATGTTCATATCTATTAAATAATAATTAGTTAAAATACATTTAAGATTGAAAAATATTTGTTTTCTTTTACTGATATGAAACATTGTTTGAACAATACCACTTGTTTTTGTTCTACAAAACTGATAATTGAATATAATTAAGAGGTTAATAACTGATTTAAAACATGAAACTGAATCACGATTGGTAATAGTCACCTTCGCAATTTTTTATGAGCTTTATTCTATTTTATAAGACCTAGCATTTTATTCACATTTAACAAATGGATATGATTAATAATTGAGTATGATTAAAAATTGATAGATATGAATAACCAATGAATTGTAGTACAAATTGATAGCTCCTATAATTTAATAAAGATAGAAATAAAGAATTTTTAATTGGTGTGCAAAGAGCTTCATGAAAATATAGAGAGAAATTGTATGAAGCCTACCTGAATAAAAATTATTACATAATTATGTTAATTTATATTTAGGTAATATGAAAATAATCTTCGACCTGTTTAGTAGAAGCTCCCAACAGTGACGCTGGAAGCGAGGCAAAGTTATCGCATTATTTCATGAAATGTCTGGAGTAACAGATATCTAGAAATTTGGTTCTGTACATAATAATTAGGTTACGGGCATGTTACCAATTACTGCCAGATTAACATTTACATTATTTCCTAGAAAGAATCAAATTACGATGTTTTAGAGACATTGCGTTTTTAAATGGTTGAATATGAGGCTCTTATTCATCGTATTAAGATACTAGATCTAAATACTAATCTAGACTTGTAAGAGGATTGTTAGAGATAACGAAATGTATAAATGACTTTACATATCTGTTTCATTTCATTAAAAACCAAATGTTGATTTAAAATGACCTTTGTTCTTATTCATCTACATTTTAATTCTGCTGTATAGATAGATTATAGATTCCAGAATAGATAGAGAAGTGAATGTTTTTTATTCAGAGAAGTATGTTTAATAAAACCAATCAGATTATTATTATTATTATTTATTATTATTATTATTATTATTATTATTATTATTATTTATTATTATTATTATTATTATTATTATTATTAGATAAGCTACAACCCAAGTAGGAAAAGCAGGATGCGGTAAGCCCAAGGGCTCCAACAAGGAAAAATATCCCACTGAAGGAAGGAAATAAGGGAAATAATGAACTTTATGAGAAGTAATCAACAATTAAATAAAATATCTCGAAAACAGCAACAGCATTAAAACCGATCTCTCATATAAAAACTATAACAAAAGATTTATGTCAGCCTGTTCAATATAAAAATAATTTTCTGCAAATTTGCATTTTTTAGTTCTACTGTTTCAACTACCCGATGAGGGAGATCATTCCACAACTTGTTAACAGCTGCAATAGATGATAAAGCTGATACGCACAATCTGTTTTATTTTATAGGGACCCTTTTTAGGTCATCCAAATAACGGTCATTAATACATATGATACAAGATATGGGCATACTATATTTCAATATAATGATTCAAGCGTATATCACATATCATCCTTCAATAATCTGATGGTAAGGGTGCCTTACATTTTTCAATAAAACAGTTCTCTATTAGGGTAATATGCTATATAATTTTGCCCTCTTGTTGGGAAGTATATATATATATATATATATATATATATATATATATATATATATATATATATATATGTATATATACATGTATACATACATATATATATATATATATAATATATATATATATATATATATATATATATATATATATATATATATATATGTGTGTATATATATATATATATATATATATAAATATACATATATATGTATATATATATATATATATATATATATATATATATTATATATATATATATATATATATATATATATATATATATATACATATATATGTATATTTATATATATATATATACATATATATATATATATATATATATATATATAGTATATATATATTTATATATATATATATATATATATATATATATATATATATATATATATATATATACATATATTTATATATCTCTGTGTGTGTCTGTGTCTCTGTGCCTTTGTGTACATGAGTGCTTGATATTTTAAATTCTAATTTAACTTCTCTGTTATTTCGACCATTTTAAAACACTTATCAGTGAAGCGTCTACTGTTTTTCAGATATGTTTCCGCAATTATTTAGGATTTCATTTTCTCCATTGAAGAGAATGAAATGTATTTTGAATACTATATATCTACCATATCCTGCACTTAAAGCATTTGCCTACATCGTATCATGTGTAATTATTTTGAATAGGGAGTCATTTGTCTTGTGAAACCTGCGCAATGATTGGGTTCCGTTTTTATTGAGATCATAAAAAGGATTCCAAACACAGATGTTGCTGCTCCCAGAGATATGATTGTCATATACAGGAAGGTACAGAAAAGTAAATGAAAGGCTATTTTTTACCCTTATGTCTGGAATCTTGATAAATTTTATTTCATATTTTTTTGATTCCCCTAAAAACCAAAAATTCCGGAATATGGTATTTGCAGGGATTCAAAACTGCTATGAAGGTAGTAGATATGTAAATCTATGTCAGTCGAAAGTATTTTAGTGAATGTCAAATATCATCCAAGTGATTAAATGAAGCGTTGGACCATTAAGTAGTTATGGGCGTGCGAGGAAATTATGGACCAAGGAAGGTAATTTCAAATAGACACTGACATGTTTTTATATATGTATCTATATACATAAGTATGAATTATTCTATGGATATGTTATTTGAAATACAATAATAAAAATATATAGAGCTAGCTTAGTGAGATGAGAAAATTATAAACAATAAAAAAAGTAAAATAATACAAATTACTTTGAGATAGCTATGAAAAAATAAGAAAAACATTAATATCCTAAATATGATCACTCTTTATTGACCAATATGACTTCAGTATTAACTCAGTTTACAAGTGACTCTGAATACCAGGAATTCGGTTCATGAACATGAAAATTGGAATCGGTTTTTGAACAAACATTTCCCATCCTATGTGGAGACAGGTACTATGCGAAGCAAAATTTATCCGGTGTGATATTTACTATCTGCAAGTCGTAATAGATATTCTTTGAATATTTGATATGAGTCTCTATGAATAAAATATTGCACATAGTAACGACATGTAGGTGTGTGTGCAGTAAGTTTTCAAGTTCCCTTGTAACATGTGTTTTTTATCATTTTTTTTTCACAGAGGACGCCAAAGACAAAAGAAAATAATCAGTACGCATTTTGTAAAGGAGGAATAGTCGAAAGGTTTTGAAGAATAAAGATGAAAAATCATAGAATTAAGGTAATTAGGATTTGAGGTTCAAAAAGATACCATCATGTACTGGTAGGTTGTTAAGCCAGTTTCATAACTGCACACTTAGTATTACGCACAGAATGGTAATGTCTAGGAAGATACGAATGCAAAGGATGGTCAGAGTTATGAAAAATCTTATGCAATGGGTTTTGAAAACAAACTGAACGACAGTGGCCGAAGTTGATATCTACAGTAGATCAGGAATGAGAAATTCAATAGACTACAGATCTTGTCTAACAAATTAAGATGAAACTCACCAGCTGAAGACCAAACCTGTGAACGATACTTAAAATTCGGCAAATTGAAAGAATTCAAATACTTCTATGGAATAGATTGATCACCCAAAATCCTAAAAAACTTTCTCAATAAGCCATTTTTTTGTGTGTGCAATAAACGGGGAAAGAGACCGTGTGTTTTTTTTTTTTTTTTTTTCAAAATTAAATATTGCACGCTATCAACAATTACACCTAAAATTTTAAGCCGATTAAAGTTAAATAAACATATTAAAGCATGGGATTCAGATGTTGAGGATCCACTATCTTCGACCTACTTAAAATCGTTCTATGAGTTTTGTTAGGGTTCAACTTCATACTCCATAATTTGCCCCATGCAATAATTTCAGCTAGATTTTGTACTCCCAGATCAACATTCAGAAGACGGAATTGATGCACAGAGAGTAGCATCATCTGCATTTGCAACTAGCAAAACATCATGTCATGTGTATGCAGTATAAAATAAAAAAAAAAACTGCGCTGAAAGACACCAGATATCACATTCCAAAACACACTATGGTGATCATCAACTACTCTTTGATTAACACGGTCAAGGGCAGTACTAAAATCAAGGCCAATCATACGAGCTTCCTAACCAAAATTCAAGGGATTTTTGTACAGCATTGGAGATTTTAAGAAGAGCATCACTTGCTCCATCACCTTTACGAAAGCCAAATTGCAGAGTAGGAAACAGATGAAGACCTTCGGCATACCCATTTAGACGTTTTCCGAAAAGAGATTCCAGATCCTGGGCAGTTAAGGGAATTAGCCGGTAACCAGCTGGACTAGAGCTACTACAAACACATCTACCTAATGGAGTAACATTACCAATTCTCCAACAGGTGTTAAAAGAACCTCTTCTTCGTAACTGGCTAAATATAACAGATTACTTAGGAGCTAAAAACTCAACAGTCTTTATTAATACTAATTGGAAAAATTCCCATTTTGGTTAACGCCTCCATAAGCATTAAGGTTCATAAAGAAAATTTTAATTCCACCCGACCGAAAAGCTAAACTAGTATCAAGATTTTGAGAGTGGGTGATGTTCATTCTTGTCTCTCGTTTCATCAAGATATGATCTTTAACAAAAACATCCTTTTAAATTATGAAACACTTTTATCTTCTTTGTTATTGCCATGTACGGAGGTGGAAGTTCAAGTACAAGAGCGACACATCCATTGGCTTCTTTCTGTCTGATGGGCTTCATAGATTTTATCACGTGGTGAATGTAGAGTTTTTTTTCAAAATGTAGAGTTTTCCATTGATTACCATTTGTGAATACATTAGAATGAGTAGTTTATGATTTTCATGACTTTCCTTTCTTTCATAAAAGAAAATCCTTTACCATTTCATAAGGATACTTATAGTTGCGGGTTTTACGGAAAATAACTTTATATGTCGAGGAAAAACCTCTATTTATGTAGAAGTCAAAACAATAGACCCTTTTGTATTCATACCAGATTAACTTTGTTCAGTTTGGATCGCCCTGCGAGTTAAAATCTGGGTCATTTCCATCTATGGTTGTTTCACTCCTGTCACCAAGTATTGTCATAACATATGTTAATGAAGATTTTCTTGTTCTGCAAGACAAAGCATTCGTCAAATGAAAAACCAAGACAAGTTCAGGATATTAGAATCTATATTATCTTTTCCTCTATTGTTTGTTCCTCTTACATTGAAAGTTACTTTTATGGGTGAATTCCTTTGTGTATTTCCTTTTTTTTTTAAGAGATATCTTTTCTCATTGCAAGATCTTAATGTTCGCAGGGTCTCTCTCTCTCTCTCTCTCTCTCTCTCTCTCTCTCTCTCTCTCTCTCTCTCTCTCTCTCTCTCCCCTTCGTCACTAGACTATTCAAAAATCATAAAGTCGTACAATTTTTTTAAACGTTCTTATTGGAAAACACCGCACAAGTATTGAATGCCTTATCAAGATAAAAAAAAAAATCAAGTTAAGAAACAAAAAAATAAATAAAAAATTAAAAATCTAAATATTAGACATCTATCATTCTAGTTCCTAAAATAAATATAAATTTCTTCGCTATCATTAGGTTTGCATAGGTGATTACCTATTGTGTTGTTTTTTATTAGATAATAATACTTTGATTTACCTAGTTATCAAGTAATTATAGAAGAGGAAAATAGATACAAGTTAGCGGATCATCATCTGAAAAAAAAAAAAAAATCTTTCGATATTCATCATCCAGATTTTAAAGATAAAAAAAAATGAAGAGAGAATTTCAGTATCCTACAATCATCTAACTCTATGAACAGAAGAAAAAGTATATTGTTATGCTTCCAAGAGTCTTATCTATAATCCCAATTACAGATATTTTCTAAAATCAGTAATTTATTGTCTAAACGGTTTCATTATTGGACCAACAATTATCTGCAGTTGGGGCTGCAGCATATTTAGAGGTACTTCGACTCCATCTTGAGAATGATCGTCGCTACTTAGGATAATTTGCATCGTTCTGAATTTGACAGGGAGTCGACTGCATTAACTTGCTAATTGGGACAGTAATCATTTATTAGTGGCTTCTTCCATTGAAATATAATATGGCTATCCATCTGCTAAGCAATTATTAGTTTATGATTAATTGAAAATTACAGATGTTCTATCTTATTTCCATTCCAATTTTTTTTTTTTATGTGAAGATTTTATAGTTTATTTAGGAAAGATCTGGTTTAATGTTGTTACTGCTCTAAAAAGAGTTTTATTGATTGTTTGTTGCTTCTGATGTGGTATGTTTGTTTCCTTGTTTCCTTTCCTCACCGGGCTATTTTGCCCGGTGGAGCCCTTTGGCATCCAGCTTTTCCACCTAGGTTAATAGCTTAGCTTTATTAATAATAATAATAATAATAATAATAATAATAATAATAATAATAATAATAATAATAATAATTATTACAATTGTCAATAACTATGAATAAACAATCATCTTAAAGTTACAGACAAAAGTGTGTAGATTACAGTAGAAAATATTCGGTTGATACACAATCTCTATATGTATGTTCGTACGTTTGCTTTCCCTATAAAATGTAAAGAAACCTGTCTCAATAAATCAGTCCTCTGAAGAAGTATCACGAAACTAGTCAGGACTTAAGCGTATATTTCGTATTTTCATTTTCCCTGTGGTTCTTCTGCATATATATATATATATATATATATATATATATATATATATATATATATATATATATATATATATATATATATATATATATATATATATATAACACTACTCGGTTTTGAATCGCAAGGCAGAGTGAATTCGATTCATAAGTGTATTTGTGGGTTTTTTCTTTAAAGTTACACACACACTCACACACAAACACACACATAGGCTCATATATATATATATATATATATATATATATATATATATATATATATATATATATATATATTTACATATATATTATTTATATATATATATATATATATATATATATATATATATATATATATATATATATATATAACACGACTCGGTTTTGAATCGCAAGGCAGAGTGAATTTAAAGTTACACACACACTCACACACAAACACACACATAGGCTCATATATATATATATATATATATATATATATATATATATATATATATATATATATATATATATATATATGTGTGTGTGTGTGTGTGTGTGTGTGTGTTTGTGTGTTTGTGTATGTGTGTGTGTGGTGTGTGTGTGTGCGTCTGTGTGTATACACATACACAACCACAAACATATACATATACATTTTATTTCTGAAGTGTTATGCTCTAACATTATCAAACCAACAAGACGGAATAAATTACATCGTATGGAATATAATTATTCATTATACTTCATAATAAAAGCAAAACGTTATTTTCAAAGGAGAGATATTTGTACGGTGAATAACCAGCACTCTCTTTTCTCAGTTAGTTTCTGTCCTAATGCTGTTATTCTATGTGTGTGTTTATGTCTGTATATGCATACAAATAAAAAGAAGTATATAATAAGGTTATTTATAATATGTACTATCCCACGTCTTCAGATATAAGTACATAAATTCAATTACGTTTTATGCTTTAAAACGTAATGCATAATTCATCTTCAACAATTTATTGTTCATGACAATAAATCTTAACAAAATGATTAATTAAAAAATCTCTCGAAAGATAAGAGAAATATATCTCTTTCATCAAGTTCGTTGTTTCAGCTCCAATGAAAGATATCTTCATATAACTACCATCATAAATTTTCTCTATATTAAACCACAATGTGAAATATTAAGATAATGAAAAGAAGTTCATCAGCTCCTTTTCTACATGAATTTCATTAATGAAAAGTTTCCTAAATATAACAAAACTGATATTCGCGTGTCTTAAAGAATCCGGCAAGAGGAGTTAAGACGTAGTTTGCATTAATAACTTAGTAAAATTGTACTCTAGGGAATTGCATTTCTGATATTAGCAAATTACATGGGAGATTTTGGAAGAAAAGAAAGACCTAGTCTTAATAACTTTGTATCTAATTGAGGTCAGCCTTTATAATTAAATAGGAATAGAAAAAAATTGAATGATGATCATTTAAGTTCCCAAGAGGAGGGGTTCCAACATTTTAAACCTCCCAAAATTAACTTTCTTTAATTACATTGATTTTCTTTTTCTTTTGTGGACCGACAAGTTATTCTAGTTGATGTTGTGTTGTGCATACCTTTCTTATATACACATAAGCACATGAACTGGTGCACACACGCAGAGACGTTTATATATATATATATATATATATATATATATATATATATATATAT
>NC_090726.1:167211858-167221858 GCF_036898095.1 Palaemon carinicauda
TGGAGCAAGGAAGATGGAAGAAAATATTCATAGAAAAACCAATTTATGAATAGACTGGCGACGAGGTTGAAGAAACGTTATGCATATGGAAAAGAGAGAATGAGGAATATATGTGATTTTTATTCTTCGGGAAAAAATGTTTATAAGACTTTTTCATGATAGAGAGTTACAAAGACGTTTGCGGTCTATTTTTTTATCTTCATAATGGTACTCCCTGTATATTCTACCCATTAAAATTACTAATTTCCCAATTTGGTTTGAATTACCATAGATGCATGAATTAATCAAAATATTAAACTCCAATAAGGTCACTCTCATGAAAATGTCAGCATCTTCAAAAGACAAGTTATATTAAAATATCCCGATGACTTTTGATTTCTTCATAAGGTGGTATCAGGTCAACATTCTTTGTATGCCTAGACCAATAAACATAACATTAAAAAAAATTAAAAGGATGAAAAGAAAAATGGAATTGCTACACCATAAATCCAGGACAATAACATTTCGCTTCTTTTATATGTTGTGTTTTTTTTCTCTCATTTGGATACAGGTTTATAATATTCAACTGGAAAATACAAATACTTTAAACCTCAATAGCTCTTGTTTTATTTACAATTTTTCTTACGAAGCTTGCTTTGGAAGACCAATGTATATAATCGAAGCGTAAATTTCTATATTTAATTTTTTTTTTCATTTATTCTTATATATATTTTCGAAAATGGCGTCAGTCTTAATTTATATTCGGTTATCTATTTTCTTTTACATAATTTAGATATTTAGTGATGACTTTAATCGTGTTCGTTTGCATAGGATTGTCATCCAAAGGTACTTAAATTCACTTACCGTGTCCATATTGTTGTTCACTGATTTAGAGTTTTACTTTATTGAAGCAAAAATAATTGTTAACATGATCTATAATTTTCTTTTGTGTAATTTAATATTGGTTGGAAGGATTACTAAAAAACTTTAAACTCAAAATTTTACCTCAAGACATATTGTATTTCATATTATTAAAATATAAATCTGAGCCCTGTATTGATATATATATATAATATATATATATAATATATATATATATATATATATATTTCATAAGCACATGATTGGGTTTGTAGAAACTGACTCATGTGAGGTCCCTAAAATCAATTCTTAAAAGACTCTTCTCGAAAGTATTCTTCAGTACAGACTACTCTGTTTCTTACTTCCTATTCAAACGACGTTTTCTTTTCTTTTCCAAAATCGTCCGTGCAGGCTACCCTATTTCTAAGATCCATAACAGCCCTTTAAAGGTTCAATCATATCATAAAATATTTTGGTTTTCAACAAATTTGGGATATGATGATTTTCAATTCAATGAATTCCCTGAATTATCAGTTAATTCATTCGATTAGCCATCATATTCGTAAATACACACACACACACACACACACGCACACACCTAAAAAAAATGTACCTTATCCATTTACGATCAATTCAGCTGCTTGTATTTACTGTATACTCTTTAATCAAAGAGTTCAAAGCTATCGTAGATTTATTTTTTTAGCAAAATGCTATGAAAATTTAATTTTTTTTCAGATATCAAACTGAATGAATTAAACATTCCCTTAGAATATTTAATTAACTATGAACTCTCCCTTTCTCTCTCTTAATATATATATATATATATATATATATATATATATATATATATATACATATTGGAGTAGGGAGACGCGTTCTGTTTTTTTCATTCATTTATTTGCGCCGACGTTTCGTATCAGCTTGATACATTTTCCAGGCTGAAACGATTACAAGTTAATTGTGTATAAGTAAAAAGATACACACAACGTTTACCAACACCAAAATTAAAAAGCTTTTTAATAAATTAAGAATAAAAACAGAGTAAAAACAGAAACACAGAATAAGAGTGAAAGGGCTTTGAGCGAATATAGAGAAAAAATTAAATCAATGATAATTATAATAATAATAATAATAATAGAAAGATATATTATTATAATAATAATAATAATAATAATAATAATAATAATAATAATAATAATGATAATGATAATGATAATGATAATGATAATAATAATGATAATAATAATAATAATAATGATAATAATAATAAAACGAACAAGACACCTACCCACAGCGGTAGCGTAAGGAGAACTGACATGAAAAATTGTTATGGAAGGGAGTGTAAACAAAACAACAGGTAATTAGGCAATAAACAATTGGGTGGAAGACGACTGGTGGTTAAGAGAAGGTACAGTTAGCTTAATCATTATTGATTCAAGGGTGGTTAGTTCGTCTATATGTCGGGTTTTTCCTATTATATTAAAATGACTGGTATCTATGTGTGTTTTGCAACTTTTACTGTGATTTCTTATGTTAGATTGTTCTGGATTTGATAGTCGACAACCCGTTCTATAGCTAATTCCCTGATGAGAGGAAATTCGGACTTTTAGCAGCCTCCTGGTGCAACCGATGTAAGTGCCAAGATCACATCTGGGACAATTATACTTATAAACGACACCGGAGGCAAACTCTTATTCTGTGTTTCTGTTTTTACTCTGTTTTTATTCTTAATTTATTAAAAAGCTTTTTAATTTTGGTGTTGGTAAACGTTGTGTGTATCTTTTTACTTATACACAATTAACTTGTAATCGTTTCAGCCTGGAAAATGTATCAAGCTGATACGAAACGTCGGCGCAAATAAATGAATGAAAAAAACAGAACGCGTCTCCCTACTCCAATATGTTTATGCTTGAGTAATTGCTCCTGTCTCCATACTTATATATATATATATATATATATATATATATACACACACATATATATATATATATATATATATGTACGTATATATATATATATATATATATTTATATATATATATATATACACACACATATATATATATATATATATATGTACGTGTATATATATATATATATATATTTATATATATATATATATATATATGTATATATATATATATATATATACATATATATATATATATATATATATATATTTATGTGTGTGTGTTTTTTGTGTGTGTGTGTTTATATATATATATATATATATATATATATTTACATTAGGTGTATATACATATTTATATGTGTGTGTGCCCTTATATAGGTGTATGTATTTGTATATCTGCAATTAAATTTGTATATAAATCTTGAATTCCTAATTTCAGAAATGGTAGTAATGAGATAACTCCTCGTTTCCTAAATTAGATAAATATCCTTTATTGTAATAGCGCAAAGTTAATTTTATGTGGTTTAAACTTTGAACGTTAGCTTTTGGAAACTCTAATGACCATAACTCACATTTTTTACTATTTGCATTTAGTTAGAAATGTTTATCTTAATTGGATGCAAAGTCATTAAAATTAAGGATTTCCCTTAATCCAAAAACCGTCCGTGTAATTTGCTATTCTCGGTATTGCTATTCCCTTGGGTATACTTTTACTATGTTAATATCACAGAACCATGTTTTAACCCCCTCTTGCCTGATTCTGTAAGACACACGGAAATCAGTTTTTATTATATTCAGATACCCTTCCATTAATGAAACTCAAGAAGACGATTATTTGCTTCTCCTATTAGTCTCAATAATTTTCTTTAAGTTTCATTATGAAACCGATTTAACTCGGAAGTCACACGACGATATCCTTCTAGACAATTGAATCAATAATTTTGATATACTAAAATGTTTCCAAAATAATTAAACATTTAGTAAATTACTGATTTTTTTTTATGTGAAAGATATTTTATACAGTTATGAAATTGGGTACCAAGGCCAGAAAGAAATAGGAGAAAACACCTATTGCGAGATTTTAATGATGTAAAATCCTACTTTTTAAAATATTATTTAATGATTAGTAACTATGATATAGTACTTATTTATAAGGCATAATCAATATATCTTTAACATAGTTTCCTGCAACGTTTCCAGATGCATGGCCTTCAGAGTGTTATTTGTATTAAGTGTTTATATGAATACCATAATGATGCCTATGCAAGTAAATTTAATTAATTCTCATTTTCCTGTTAATTTTCTGATTATTTGGAAATGCTAATTACATATAGGCCTCTCCTTTCTTGGCTGGATTTTTTTTTATATTTTATTTAGAGTAAACGAAATCTTATTTTACCTATTTTTCTTTTTATTTCTATTTCACTTGTTTAACATGAAAATGGTTACATCTAAGAACGATTAGAAAAGAAAATAGATACATCAAAAAATTATTGAAACGGATAATAAAAAATAGAAAAATGGCTTAACTTTCGGAAACATGAATATATTAAGATATGTTCACGTTTACTAAACAATTATTATACTAATTCATATTATAAAGTATTTATTACCGTTGAAAGTTAAATTTTCTCCCAAAGTAATAAATACTCTATTTTCAACAAGGGATTTACGATATTTCGTTTTGTATTTGTTATGAAAAAAATACACTGATCTATTTACGATCAGTCATAATTTTTTTTTTTTTCACAGAATAACGTCTCAACTTCCCTAACACAAGACTCAAATTTTGTTTATGCTGTCAAATGAAAAAGTGAATTAGTTTGAAAAAAGAAACATTTAATTTTAAGTCCATTATCTTTAGTACTGGCCAGTAATTATAAAACTGAGGGCTAGTACTTCGGTAACGTGTTCGCCTAGCATTTGCATGGAGAGAGTTCGATCCACGCCTGGGACTGTGAATTCAAGCTATTCACTATGGAGGCCACTGCTGTGCTTGTCCACCACAGTTGGTGTCTACCTTGCATGGTTGACGTTCTGGTGAATATCTATTCTGATGAAACTGAAAGTTAAACAAGCTACTTTTAACTACTAATATCTTTTCTTAACACCGGGTTTTCTGCATATCAAGACTGCAGAAGCTTTCAAGGTAAATGAAAAAAAAATTCTCATATTTTTAAAAAGAATTTATGTGTTATACATGCATCGTTTCAGTGCACCCCCCCCCCCCCACCCAAATAATCTGTGTTTTTTTCTTTCTCCTTTGAAGATATAATTCCTAAATCTTTATATTGATAATATTATCGTCACAAAAAAGTTTTTATTAGAATTAATATGCTAATCCATTTGCTTACTGGAGTCACATTTCCTTTCGAAGTATATGTTGTCTCCTCGCATATCCTTTTTAAAAGTATGGATAAAAATCTATACAATTCATATATTCAAATCATATGGATAGCCGTTCTGTAAGACTAATAACCTCGGATACCTAACAATTATTGCCGGCGAAGATCTACATCACTGACTATAATTTTGTCTGAATTATTATATCTTGTTTCAGCAGACGCAATATTAATCTTGTTTAGGGAGGATAGTACATGTGAATAGTATTAAAAGAGATATTGCTCATGCAAGAAATAAACGAACATCATATGTAGATATGTTTATGAATTTTTATAAACAAGATAATTCAATTATGTAGTATTAAGAGTATAAATCCTTCACATGAAAGAACGGAAGAGTACATAACGGTCTTCCTAACAAACATTTGATAGATTAAATGTCTGCACATAAAACTAATAACAGATTAAATATGCGGGTAAGCAATGTAAAACTATTGTCTTGACGTAAAGTCACTATTTACAAAGATCCCGATCAATGATGTACCAGGTTTCTTGATTAAAAAATTAATCCCGTAGGAAGATCACTTCCCCTTTGGTATTGAAAAAAAAAAGACTCTTTACTAAACTGTTTGTGACAAATAAAGTATTCTCTTTCAATGGTAGTTTTCACAAACCAAAATTTGGGTGTAGTATGGGCAGCCCGTTATACTCAATATCAGCCAATCTCTACATGGGGTACTTTGAAGCGGAAATTTAGGTTCTAATTATAAGATTTACACCCTTAAGCCCAGTTATGATGAGACTTCTAAATATAAATTATAGCACGATACATGAAACTAGTTCAGTTAAACACTGGGATTCAAATTTACAATGGCATTTGACGATGGCCTGAGTAAAATGTATTTTCAGTAAAAGTAACTGAAAAAAAAAACAATAGATCTATAGGTAATATTGCATTAAAATGTGGGGAAAAAACTGTATTTGCTGTGGTATACAGAAGTTTACATTATGATTTCCTTATTTTTATATGCATATGCTAGTTTACAGATATATAATGTACATATGGTGTTACCTTGGTATATTGAAACTAAAATTGAGAAGGGAGAAAAATAGGAAAATTTCCACACTCGACACAATGTCTACATTTATACCTTTATGTACAAGGTCTAGATGCATAAAAAAAAATAAAAAATATTACAACTACATATGGCCTTATATTATGAAAACTCACAATACAGTCAAATGTCAACCAGTAAAATTCGAGCAGATGTATTTTTGTTTTCATTTTTGAGCATCATTTTAATAGCTCTCCAAAAGGAAAATTTGATGTTGAGTAATGACATCGTTCTTTATATGAATTTCCATACACTGTTTCAAAGTGAGTCATATATGAGGTAGAGTATCAGGAGCGTCTATGCACACAAACACACATACAAACAAATATTATATATATATATATATATATATATACATAAATTTATATATATATATATATATATATATATATATATACATATATATGTGTGTGTGTGTATATACATATCTACTGTATATATATATATATATATATATATATACGCATATATATATACATATATATGTATTTATTAAGATTTATATATATATATATATATATATATTTATTTATATACATATACATATATATATATACATATATATATATGTATATGTTAATATGTATAATATATATATATATATATATATATATATGTATATATAATACCATATATAGAGTATATATATATATATATATATATACTATATATACATATATATATATCTATATATAAATAAATATATATATATATATATATATATATACATATATATATATATATGTATATATATATATATATATATATATTTATATATATATATATATATATATGTATATATATATATGTATATATATATGCATGTATTTTGTATATATATATATATATATATATGCATATATATCTATATATATATATATATATATATATATACATATATATATATATATATATACATACAGTATTTACTTACAACAAGAACACCTAAATAGAACTAGTAAGAGTAAGCTGTTAACATTAGATATATATGATCACTATTATTGCTTATTCTGGTCGTCCTGTTATATTATTATTATTATTATTATTATTATTATTATTATTATTATTATTATTATTATTATTATTATTATTATTGTTTTTGCTTTTACTATTGTTATTGTTATTGTTATTGCTGTTGTTGTTGTTGTTGTTGTTGTTGTTGTTACTTAATCTACAACCGTAGTTGGTAAAGAGAGATGCTATAAGCCCAAGGACTTCAACGGGGATAAATAACACGAAGAAAAAAGGAAATAGGGAATTTAAAGAACTATATGGAAAATAATTAACAATTAGTAAAATATTTCATAAACAACAACAACATCAAAATAGATATATCATATATAAACTATATAAACTGTTCAACATCAAAACATTTACTGTAAGTTTGAACTTTTTAAGTTCTACCGATTCAACTACCGGATTACGAAGATCATTCCGCAACTTGGTCACAGCTGAAAATAAACTTGTAGGATACTGTGTAGTATTGAATATCATGATGGAAAAGCCTAACTATTAGAATTAACTCCATACCTAGTATTACGAACTGGATGAAACTGTCCAGGAAGATCTGAATGTAAAGGTTAATCAGAATTATGAAAAATCTTATGCAACATGTATAACTAAATAATTGGAAGACGGTGCCATATATTAATATCTACATCAGGAATAAGAAATTTTACAGACCGTATGTTCTTGTCCAACTAATTGAGAAGAGAATCAGCAGCTGAAGACTAGATAGGAGAACACTACTGGAAACAAGGAGAATGAAAGAATTAGATGGTAATTGGCCTGTCAGACCATAACTGAGTAGCTATCTTAGGAGGGTTAGTTGTAAACATTCATGAACATTAACTAGGAAATATCAACTCTGTGAAATTCTGGAAACGCTCAAGATCCTCTAGATTTATTTCTGTACGTTTTTCATTGATTTGGATTGTTAAAAATTTTGTCTGAGATTGAATATTTTTCAAAACAAACGAACTTTATCAGAATTAAAAGATTAGCATCATATTCTTTGAAGTCAAATAAAACACATTACTCATGGATTATTTAAGAAATCATTTATATACCTCTTTACTTTATTTTCTTTTATGGTTGAACTGTTGTATGTTTATTCCAAGAGTTTCAATTATTTTTATTCAGATTTTCAAGTAATTAAGGTCTAGCCTGACTTTTCTTTTATAGGTATCGAAATTTCCTTGTATTCTATATGATGGTTTTTCTTTTCAGTAAAAAAAATTGATAAGGTGAAGTATTAAGTACATTGTTATCTATGATTTTATTCCTTTCACGTTATAATAAAACTTTGGATATACGTACAAAGACCACATCAGAATTGTTAAAAACTTTCCGGTATAAGAATTTTTGTCTGCTTTATAGTATATACAGATTACATGGAATTTTAACTTATTGCCAAAAAAAAATGTTTGGAAACATTTATCATTTTCCTTATCCGTATTATCAATTTTTCTGTGAATATAACACGACAGAGCATTTCATACGTCACAAAATATTCTGTTATCTGATTAATTTGTTTTACTTAATGATGAATAATGATAAAAATAATAATAATGATAATAATTATGATGATGATCATAATGCGTCATAACTATTATTGATATCAATATCATAATATTGTAAATATTGACCTCATCAAATAAAATAAAGAATCCTTATTCTAGTTCATGAACCCCTGTTCTCTGACTATTGTTCAAAATTAAAGAAAATATCGTGTTTCCATTTCAATTAGAGACGATGAAATGGTGTAAAAAGTTCTATGAAATGCACATGTGACGTCTAGTCTTATTTTACTGCTTAATTAATTAACTTATCAAGAAAGAAATATATAATAGAGAAAGAATGAAAGGGATAAAAAATCAAGACGTCATGATCAAGAAAAGGGGAGAAATAAAGAAGGAGAGGTAATCAATTCTAATAACTACAAAAAAAGATGAATATGGTAAACGTAACACTTCAAGATGAAAAAATAAAATGCTCCTTGCTAACGAACTGTGATTTTTATATTGATGCTGATTTAATTGTAGGGATAAAATACACCCACATACATTGGGTGTATTTATATGTAACTATAAACCACTTTATACTTTTCTTTATCCGCAGTAAAATCGTATACCGTTGTTCTTTTTGCATGGTTACTAATTATCCAAATAATAGTAATTTCAATCAGGACTGTAGATGAAAACTGTATTTTTATTCTTGTTAATGTGGGTTGCTTTGGCCTGATTGGTAACGTCTCTGCCTGGTGTTTGCCAGTCTGGGGTTCGAGTCCCGCTCAGACTCGTTAGTGCCATTAGTGTCTGCAACCTTACCATCCTTATGAGCTAAGGTTGGGGGGTTTGGCGGAGCCTATAGGTCTATCTGCTGAGTCATCAGCAGCCACTGCCTGGCCCTCCCTGGTCCTTGCTTGGGTGGAGAGGAGGCTTGGGTGCTGATCATATAATATATGGTCAGTCTCTAGGGCATTGTCCTGATTGCTAGGGCAATGTCACTGTCCTTTGCCTCTGCCATTAATGAGCAACTTTGAATGGAGAGAAGCTGAGTTTTTCTCAACCTTTGTGGAGAATACTGCCCCAGAAATCTGCAATATTTACGTATTTTGGTGTATTATAGTGTAGCTAAATCATCTTTATTCAAAATGATGTTTTCAATTATGGATGCAAAGCATTCTCTAATTCTTCAAACAGTTAGCTTTATTTTAATGGAGATATCATAAATGACTTTTGTGTATATTTGTATTTACGATTGGTTGCAAAATCAACCTGATTGATTTTT
>NC_090726.1:167224358-167229358 GCF_036898095.1 Palaemon carinicauda
CGTCTTCACTCCCTTCCCTTGTTCCTTTTGCAATCTTTGTGTACTTCTATTATCTGTACCAGCCATGTGTTACACATTCGTACATAGCAACGACATTTCTTTTTTTTGTATATATTATTCTTTGTATCTTCGCTCTCCCCTTCCACTGGTAGGGACCCAAAATAACATGTCTGTTTTTCTCACCATTAACTGCTAACGGCACCGGTTGTCGGTTGGACATGAAATTGCCTGTTATGTTTTTATGTCCCTTTTGCCTGGAGTTTATGTATATATAAACAGATTTCTGTAATAAAGTTACTCAGTTGCTTTCATCCTGCCTTCTTAGTCACAGCCTCTCTCGGCCCGTCACATTGGTGACCCGGAAGTCGATTTGCTCCCCCCCCCCCCTCATTCTTGCTCTGGCGGACTCCACGGAAGTTGGCGCCGGCCGATTGAAACTTTCGTCGTTCACCAGCGGAGAGGTTGTATCAAGGGGGTGACCCGCTCAACCACCAAAGCAGATTATGTTCTCGCGGCTATACCCGAGGACACCTTCCCGGAAGTATCCAACTGTCTTTGTGAAAAAGGGGACACCTCAATAGCGTATGACGCCCTCAAAACATACCTTCTGTAGCTCTCTCAATAATCGTTGGGGGACCAAAGGGCTCCGCTTGCCCTTAGGGAAATGACCAGTATCGCTTGCCTGCAACCTGCCGCAAATGGCTCTCTTCGTGAGGTGAACCTACTTCATGCCCTTTGGATACACCGTTTACCCGAACCTGTATGCGCTGCCATACCCGATGTCGATAGTTTACCCATAAAGGACCAGATGACCCACTTACAGTTAGCCTCTTAAGACCAGGGCGCCCTATTTAACATGTACAGTATGTCATTTTTAAGGTGGGAGCCATGTACCAACCGAGTGTGACATGATCGTACATAGTAATGGCATTCCTTTTTTTTTTTTCATATATTATGCTTTGTATCTTCGCTCTCCCCTTGCACTGATAGGGACCTGAAATAATATGCCTGTTTTTCTCACTGTTAACTGTTAACAGCACTAGTTGTTGGTTGACATTAAATTGCCTGTTATGTTTTTATATCCTTTTTGCCTGAAGTTTATGTATATATAAACGGATGTTCTGTAATAAAGTTACTCAGTTGCTTTCATCCTGCCTTCTTAGTCACAGCTTTTCTCGTTTCTCGGCCCGTCACATATCTGTTATTCTCATTTTATTCATTCCTTTATCTTACATGGTGTTTACATATGCTCTACTTTAGTTTACTTTCGTATCCATGATGATATCTTTTTCTCTCTCAATATTATTCCCTCCTTTACTATTTCCTTATTTCTCTAAGATTTCCGTAAGGCTCCAAGATTCTTATACATAACTTAAATTTGATAATACCTTCTAATTAAAAGCTTCTCCTTCTTTTTCTTTTTTGAAGAAAGTGGCCATTTACTTTTCATAATCTCATTTGGTTTATCAAAACCCTTTATTTCCATGAATATCTATTTTTGGGGGGATGGGGGCGGATCTTGTGTCCATGGGACACTGTCTGCCATATGTATCTATATTTCTTAACACTCTCTAGAGGTTCGATTATAAGTCTTATTTGTTTTCTCTCCTCCTTTTCATTAAACATTATCTTAGTTTAACTCATATTCACTTTTAATCCTACATTTTTGGTTTATCCATTGATATCATCTATTATCTTCTGCAATTCTTCCTATGATTAGCTAATTACAATTATGTTATATGCGAATCCTAATTTGTTAAGCTATATCCTAATAATATTAATTTCTACATTTTCTCAATCTAATTTTTCAAAACTTTAAGACTTTAGGAAAGATAGGGTTTTCCTTTCTAATTCCTTTCTTAAAAATGATTTCCTCAATATCTTTACATAGTTTTTGGAGTTTTGTACTTCTTGTATAGATATATTCACGTGTTTTATAATAAGGCTCATTCATGACTTTTCTGAAGGGTTTTCATTATTGCCGAGGTTTAGGCAGAATCAAAAGCTTAAAAACCAGGAAGCGTATAAGGTGGACGTAGGCATAGCCTCTTCATCTGAGACGTCGTTTTAACATAGGCGTCGGTTCAACTACCTGTTGGTCAACCATTTACTAACCATCAGTATGTCTTGCTTTGTGCTATTATTCAGAAGATAGGCTTACGAAGATAAAACACGTCAGTGCAGAAGTGAACATGCACCGTGTTGTTAACAGTTTATAAGATGCTTCCTCTTCAACGTCTACAATCAACCCTCAAGAGCGTGAGTACTAATTAACGGTGCTCAACCTTGGCCAAGGAACTGCCCCCTCCCCCCCCCCCCCTTTTTTTTCTAGCCTTTATTTGACGATGTGCACATTTAGCTAGGAAGTCATCTTCAAACTGTCTGGTTTAATCATTCGTGGCGTGTCCATTAACATAAGTTGTGTTCCCGTTCCCCTCTATCAAGTTTGAAATTTTATTGCCCGAGAAGAATGTGTTCAAAGTAGTGTGTAGAACTTGTGGTATTATTTCAGTCACCATTTTTACTTTCATTGGTTGATTAGTCATTTGATTACTGATTTACGATTTAATTGATTTGACCATTTTCTTGACATTTTTTTTTCATTTTTCATATGCCATGCGGTCTTTATTCAAATTTCAATTAGGTAGTTTTGCTCCTTTTTTCCTTTGTTAGTTAGGTGAAAATTCCTGTTGTACTTTATGGAAATAAACGCCATTTTTAGGTTAAAATTATTAACTGTTTTTAACTTGACCTTTACATTTTGATATGACTAAATGAGTTATCACATGAGGTGGGATTTGACTTAACGGTAAGTTATATTTACGTCAATCTAAAGCTATCGGTGTCAATCCTTTATTGTAATGTTCAACGGTATTAACTCCCGGTGGTCCTTAGGACGTTTTGATTTTATAGTACTGCTCCCCCTAACTCTTTGTGAAACTGTTGTTAACGTAACTGATTCAGTCCAACCACACTTGATTGGGATTTACTATTCTGCACCCTGGAGTAGCGTCTGAACATCAAGGTGATATCGGTGCCGACAGTCCCGGTATAGAATAATCTTTGGACTTAAACGTGTGTAGGGAAAGCAAACCGTCTTCGTTGCGGTTCTCTAGTTTGTCAAGTGTGAGAGTGTTGGCGCTCTATCCTTCAGGCTCGGGTCCGGAAATCAGAAACGGGGAGGCTTTTCCTGGAATTATTTCCCACAATCATATCATTTAATTGACATAGTAATAAAATATATCTACAGGTAAATTCCTGAGATGCTTTAGACTCACCATCGTACCGCTTATCAATAACATGGATGAAATGAACCTCTCAACTCCTGATCTGTTGATTTCCACTCCCATTTAACCATTGGTCTTGTTTCTTCTTAGATCTCACTCCTTATCCTTGACAGTGGTGAAACAGCACCATTTATCATTTTATAAACTGTAAGGCCAACAGTCAGTACTTTGTGTAGTCTTATCAGCCCCTCTCATTTCCTTGCTATTCGTTGAAAGCCCATCCTTATCCATATACTTTATATCCTCTCTGAAGGAATATACTAAGAGCAGCATACATAGCCCTTAGAAAGAAGAGGTGTTGTCAGTTCCATATGTATTGTGAGTTAGGCACAAGAAGCACACACAAATAAAGAAGAATATTTCTCTCTTCCACGCAGCGTGCAAAAAGACAACAATCGGATTCCAATATACAGAAAAAGAGGCCGTTGAATGTAACACACGCTAATTTTGACTTTATTTTTATTATTGTTATTTCATGCTATTATCATCCTCAGGCAACTTTTTAACTGTAATGACTTTCAACATCTAAGCAACAATTAAATTGAACAACAAAAGCCATCGAATGTGCACAATACAAATATGACTGTATTATTATTATTTTGGTTATGCAATTTTCAAACTTGTAAGATCCACTAGGAGCATAGAAATACCTGTGTTTTTTTTTTTCACTAAACTTTTTCTGAGGCTCATTTATTACTAACACATCTCCCAGACATATATTCACCATTTAAGTAGTGGTTACATAAGGAAACCTGTATGTCATATTACGTGTTTGGATGCATGAATGCAGAACAATGTTTCATCATATCCAATATGTAAGAATATAACATTAACAAAGAAAAGAATATAAACGATCTGGTTTAAAATGGCAATATACTTTCAAGTTGTTTTAAGTTACAAAGATAATTCAGACCAATTCTAGATTGCTTTTCTTTGGTAATTTTTTTTCACTTTAACAAAACAAGACTGATTTTGCTATTACTTTCACCGTTCATACGAGCGAAAATCGAGATATTTTGCTGCCCTTTCTTTAAAAATATGCGAAGGTTTTCCCAGTAAATTAGTTTATTTTTATGTTAGGTTTTTCTGCCATTTATATGTTGATTTTTCTCTCGTATTTAGGATGTAGTTCATTTTTTTTTTGGTGTTTTTTTTTTTGTGTGTGTGAGGTCAAAACTTTTAAAACACAGAGATGGCGTATGATCGATTTTAAGATATGTTAATGTACTAACTCCTCTCTTGTAATTTTGCCTTCAAGATTGTCTTTATGTAATCTATGATTATGACGGTTGATAAACTTCTTATATGAAAGCCACTTTTTTTTTTTTTTTTTTTTTTGATCAACCATTAATCCTCATAACTTGGACATAATTTATTTTTCCCTGATGGTATTTCATTTTTGGATAGCTTTAAATATAAAGAGCTATGCAGTAATACGTGATATTAAACCAAATATATTGGGACAAATAGCAAAAACACATATGGATAAGGAACCAAGTAAGACTCGATACTAAAACCTATATATCTCAAATAGGAAAATAATTTCCCCTCAGATATGATACAATAATCAGGTTTACGAAGAAAATATATGAAGTTAGTATTTTAGTGCATAATAAGGATTACGATATATTGAGAATAATAGTTGCAGTGAAAAATCTGTGCTAAAAGCTTATACATGATTATTCATGCAATAGAAAGAACATATTACAAAGT
>NC_090726.1:167239358-167245694 GCF_036898095.1 Palaemon carinicauda
AGAGTATGTCTTCCCGGATGTGGGTCGCCAACATAAAAGGAAGACGAAGAAGTCTAGACTTTTTCCTTGGTCTGCTCAACAACATCCCACAGTTTCTATGACCGCGATGCCCAAGGTAGGCGGTCGAGGAGGTAAACCCTCCGATCGATCGAAGAAAGGAGACGCTTCCGGTAGGAGGGAGGCTCCAATAGGATCGTTGGACCTTCGATCTTTAGGCCCAAGGCCTAATCAAGATTGGACTAGGATGGAAACTAGAGATGTCTCCACCATCATTTCCTCAACTCTTCCAACACTCCAACCCCGTATTAGAAAAGTACGCCATATAGTTCTGGAGCATACAGGTTATAAGGAAAGCAATGTCCATCAAATTCCAGGTAAGGCTGTTCACAAGAAGGACCCAAGAAAACTCAGAGTCATTCTGGAGTTGTTGCCACTCAACAAGTTCATAAGAAACAGCAAGTTCAGGAAGTTAATCCTTCTACACATAAGGACCCTATTACAAAAAGGGGTGTTCACAGTCTCGATAGACCTGACAAATGCCCATTGGCATCTTCTACTCAGTCGCCCCCTCTCCTCCTATCTAGGATTAAAGTTACAGAAGATAATGTATGTTCTAAGAGCAATACTTTCGGACTAAACATAGTCCAAGTATCTTCACGAAATTGGCAGACGCAGTCGTGCAATAATCACACCTAGAAACTGTTCAGGTAACAAAGTACTTGAACGAATGGTTGGTGCGCGCAACACCCGAAGCGGCTGGTCTGCAAGCATTCAAAGAAGTAACCCAGTTCCTGGAACATCTGGGATGCAAAATCAACTTCAAGAAGTCTCGACTATCTTTAGCTCAAAGGTTTCAATGGCTGGAAAACCATTGGAACCTGAGGTCACATTGTCTCTCCTTTCCCTTAGGGAAGAAGGAGATCGCAGGGTCGGTCAAGAGACTACTGTAATCCGACAGTATTTCAAGACGCTAACAGGAAAGAGTACTGAACTCTCTCCAGTTCGCAGCAGTGAAGCTGGAGGATGCATCAGGAGTCTGGAGAAGATACGCATCAAACGCTCAAAGAGATCTCAAATGACGGATATCGGCCTTACTTTGATCACTCCTCAACCCATGGTCGAAGGCTAAGAGCCTAATGAGGACCGTGCCCTTGCAACCACCTCTACTATCGAAGATCATCCACATGGATGCCTTGACGGAAGAATGGGGATTTCACTGCCATCAAAGGAAATTCCAAGGGTCTTGGTCATCTCTGCTCAAGGCCCTTCTCATCTACATTTTGGAAGCCATGGCAGTCCTGTTGACGTTGGGAAAACTCTCCCCACGCAGATCAGCCCTCATTAGGCTGATCTTGGACAGCGAAGTGATAATGAGATGTCTGAACCGACAAAGCTCGAGATTGTCCCATATAAGCCATGTGATATTAGCTATTCCTTGCCTAAAGAGTTGGCGTCCGGTAATTACATCGACGTAATTTCATCGCAGTATTTACATCATGATGATTACATCGCATGGTAATTACATCTCATGCATTTTCACCGCATTAAAAATACATCGCAATATATCACATCGTCTGTAATTTCATCGTCAGGTAAGTAAACTGCTCAAAGCCAAAAATAAATGAACAATAAAACATAAACGTCAAATTTGATAATGTAATAGTTGTTGATGGGATCTAACTATATAACTATTCGCAAACAGCCAGCTTGTTGACTTTTCCTAAAACAGGAGATATTGCTCGTGTTGAAGCTGCCAAAGTGCTTAACATAACTAAAGGAAAAGCAATAAAAACTCAAGAAACGACATATTGTATCGCAACCCAAGCATATGTCGGAGTATCCCAAGCAGTTACAGGTCAGCTACCAACACAACAGCACTTAAAAAGGAATATACGAAATGCAAGAAATGTAGCAGACAAGTTCCTGCAAATCCAGTTAGTTTACTCGAGTTAATCATCCCCCCAAATATAGGATAACACAATCACATCAGCCATTTCTTCTATTTGATAATGATGATGGATCAACAGGATTATTATATTTTCGATTCGGAAAAATCTTCAGGTATTATACAGTGCAAGCAACTGGTATACAGATGGGACGTTTAAAACAACACATCCTTTATTTCACCATCTCTACTTAATATTGTGAATAATGACGTTTTGCCTCTTGTTTTTATTTTAATGCCCAACAAAACTGAGGAGAATTATAATAACCTTTTGTCAGAGCTAAAAGGTTTAGAGCCAACCTCATCGCCAAACAAAATTATGACTGATTTTGAACGTGCAGCTATTAATGCTTTTAAAGCAGCTTTTCCTAATTCATATCAACAAGATTGCTTTCTTCATTTCTCACAATGTTTATTCCGATCTATACAATCAAATGGTCTGCAACAGTTGTACGAGAGTAATGCTGATTTTGCTTTAAAAATGCGTATGACAGCCACCTTTGCATTTGTTCTTGTCGCAAATGTGGTTACCTATTTTGAACATTTAATTGACAATACTGATTTTCCCGAAGAAGCCCAGTTTGTCTTAGATTACTTTGAGGATACATGGATTGGACGGCCAAACCGTCAATTAATACATCGACCGCCTCGCTTTGATCATGTCCTTTGGAATTACTTCAATGCTGCTAAATTATGTGCTTCTAAGACAAACAATGCCTGTGAAGGGTGGCATTGCTCATTCAACGAATTAATTGGGGCTTCATATCCTACAATCTAAATTTTTAGAAACCTTGAAGGACAAGCAAGCGAGAAATGAAGCAATAAGGGAACAATATATAGCAGGTGCGGAACCTGCCCGTAAAAAAAGAAGTTTAAGGAGATAGCATTAATAATTCAAAGAATAGTAAAAAATTGCGAACTATTGGATAATCAAAGAGGAATCGCTCATAACTTGTCGTTTTGAGTACAAAAAAGACCGTTTGTCAGATTTTTTTGTTTGGAAATTGGTTTGTTTATTTTATTTGGCTTTAATTTCAGAATAACTTTTGTGCTTGAATTATTTTCTTTAGTAGGTGCTGCTTTGCATTGTACATATTAGTATATAAATAAATAATATTACATTTTTAATGGATGTTGCATTCTTATTCTTTCTTTAAAATGAATGAATGAATTTATGAAATTTAGGCTCAAAAGCTAAGCACTGGGCAGCAAAGGCCATTCAGCGTGTAAACCTAAATTAAATATATATCAAAGTTTGTTAAAAAGTAAATAAATTAATTAAAAACTATAATAAAAATATGAATTATATATATATATATATATATATATATACAGTATATATATATATATATATATATATATACATATATATATATATATATATATATTGTTCTAGAATTTATCATAAAACTCTTATTAAAAATAATCTTATATCAAACCATAATAGTAACTAGAATTTGTAAAATACATCTATTTTCTTTAAAAAGTTTACGAGGGAATCTACTGGGCAATTATCGTCTATTTAAAATAAGACTGGCGTCAAAGAGCTAATAGTTCTCGAAGCCGAACAAAAAATTCAAAGCTTATTTAAAACGCTATTAATACTAAATATTTATTTTTCCTTTTTAAAATAACAATTTTCGTGGTTAATATAAAGAAAATCATGAAATGCATAAAACAACAAGAAATTTATAATCTTTAGAAATTCAAGACGATGAAATTACAGACAATGTGATATATTGCGATGTATTTTTAATGCGGTGAAAATGCATGAGATGTAATTACCATGCGATGTAATTACCAAGATATAATTACCGCGATGAAATTACAGCGATGGAATTACAGTGAACCGAGATGGCACCTATCAGCAGCTCACTTACAAGTGATTCGCATTGTGAGAGTGGATGCTCTACTCGGGCTCAAGCCGATAGAGACGGAATGGTCCACAGACGCAGACTCATTCCCTTCCAGCTTGGAACAAGTCCCGGAACTGCAGATCGACCTCTTCGTGACGAGCGTCATCAAGAAACTACCTCGATACGTAGCCCCATACGAAGACCCTCTAGAGGAGATAACGGACGCCATGTCCCTAGTTTGGAATGCATGGACCTGGAAATTACTGTTCCTTCCATTCAATTTCCTGCTGAAGGTCCTCAACATGCTGAGATCCTTCCAATAAACGGCAGCTCTAGTGGCTCCCAAATAGCCCAAGAGCAACTGGTTCCCTCTAGTGTGGGGGCACTGGGGCTGAGGCTGGCCCTTGTACTGAACCCAGCGCTATCTCAAAGGGTTCAGAAGTTAACTCTCTTCAATTTATCACAGAGAACCCAAACCCTTCATTTCATGATTTTCTCTCCCTAGCAGTTAAGAAAAGATTTGAGATATCAGAAGACAGTATAGACTTCCTAGAAGAATACAAGTCTAAGTAAGCTAGAAGACCATATGAATCGTCTTGGAAAAAGTTGGTTGATTTAATCAAAGCAAAAGGACCGAAAGAGATTTCAATAGACTTCTGTCTATCCTTCTCTATCCACCTTCATAGTCAAGGTCTGGCAGCTAACACAATAACTACGAGTAAGTCAGTCTTGACTAGACCTCTTCTATATGCCTTTCAGGTGGATCTGACGAACGCAATCTTTAACAAGATCCCAAAGGCATGCGCTAGACTTAGGCCTGCCGGTCCTCTAAAGCCCATCTCATGGTCTTTGGACAAGGTCCGACATTATGCTTCATCTGTGAACATGGAAGATTGTTTTCTCAAGGATCAAACCCAGAAGGTTATTTTCCTATTTGCTATAGCCTCAGGGGCTAGAGTTAGTGAAATAGTAGCACTATCAATAAATGAGGGCCACATTCAGTTCACAAAAGTAGGAGAACTGAATCTCTTACCTGATCCCGCCTTTCTCTCCAAGAACGGGATACCCACTAAAAGATGGGGTCCCTGGAGAATCTGCTCTCTGAAGGAAGTTGCCTCTCTATGTCCAGTAGTGTCTAAAGGTATATCTTCGTAGAACTTCAGACTTCAGGGAAGGACAGCTCTTCAAAGAGAAACCTCAGGATCAAACTTATCCCTAAAACAACTGAGGTCAAAGCTCACCTACTTCATTCTCAGAGCGGATCCTGGAAGTACCCCCGCAGGTCATGATCCGAGGAAAATTGCTTCGTCACCGAACTTTTTTCAGTATATGGACTTAGAGCGTCTTCGCTCATATACTGGATGGAAATCATCCAAAGTGTTCTACAAACACTACGCTAAGCAAGTCCATGAACTGAAGTATTATGTGGTGGCGGCAGGTAGTGTATTAAAACCTGTCGTCTAGTTCTCCGATGAACAGTTAATTGATTGGGACTATCAATTAGGTTGAAAAAATGTTGACACTTCTAGTGCGATACCTTTTAGGCGAGTGTCACCATGATGACACTAAGACCATTCAAAATCTCAGGTAAGGGATTATACAGATATCACTTGTGCCATGTGTACATAGTACAGAGTTGATAGTATACAACGTTTACAGAATTCATATTGGGAAAATTTATGAAATTTTTCAGCTTTAGAGTGGTACTCATCATTTCTTCCCTTTCAGGGAGGGAAAACATTTTCTCTATACGTTGCACGTATAATTCCTTCAATACGTTGCATTCGTTTCACTCGTTTTCCAATTAGTCATTTATTCGAAATGAATGTCTATTAGAATGTAATTGCTTCCTATGTCTCTCTGCCATTTGAACATTAAATATGCTAGAGTTCTCGTACTTATTTATTTAAGTAAACCTCATATCATTTTATGCTTACAAACAATGGATATAGTTTACACTTATATTATTCCGACAATATATACAAACCATGAGTCCATTTGTATATCGGGTGGATACTTATGTTTATTCATACAATATATGCTAACCTTCAGGCCCCTTTTCTACTGTCTAGTATGACTCTTCCCTGTAGGGGGAAGGAAGCACTAACACTGTCTATGATTAGTGATATTGACGGATAATGGTAACGTCATTCGTGTCAATGGTCCAGATGACCATAGAAAAATTATCCCAGGGTAAGGCACCTATGAAAATCCACAGATTCAGTACTTTCTATTAATTCTCTGGTAAACTTCCATCAAAACGATATGGCTTGAGACCAAAATACAAATTTTGAGCGAAGCGAGAAATTTATTTTTGGGTGAGATAACTATATCGTCTTGATGGACCCAACCTCCTTTTCTATAGAAAAGGCCTTGGCATCATCCCTCACGAAACTATTATCTGTAGCATCATGCTCAATGCTACAAGGATTAACCGCCATCTTAAATATGGCGCAATCTTGATACTCAATTATAGTATGGGAAATAGGGTAACCTTGATAACAGCTCCCCTTCCAAATTTGCCAATCTTCACCC
>NC_090726.1:167246194-167248694 GCF_036898095.1 Palaemon carinicauda
AGACTGGAATGGAAATGCAAAGCAAGGATGCTTCAAAAAATCATTCATTTCTTAGTATATATATATATATATATATGTAATCATGTATATATATATATATATATACATGATTACATATATATATAGATATATATATATATATATATATGTAATCATGTATATATATATATATATATATGTAATCATGTATATATATATATATATATACATACATATATATATATATATATATATGTATATATATATATATATAATATATATTTCCTGACACGCTCAGGAGAGAGGAGGTAGTCATACCCTGGTGAGGGTGGTTACCCAGAGAGGCACACTCGGAAACCCCTCTCTCCCACAAATTGCCAAAACAGTGGGTTCTAGTCAGGATAGGTGGGAGGGGGTGGGAAGGGTGAATCTGTGTGTGTATGCGTGAATCCGTGAGTGTGCATAATATATGTGTGTGTATGCGTGTGTACGTCTATGCACGAGTGTGCATATTACTCTAATTAGAGTAATATGGACACTCACACATACATGCATGCACACACAGATTCACGCTTCCCCCTTTCCTAACTAGAACCTGCTGTATTGGCACTTTGTGGGAGAGAGGGGTTTCCGGGTGTACCTCACTGGGTAACCGCCCTCACCTGGGTATGACTACCCCCTTTTTCCTGAACGTGACAGGAATATATATATATATATATATATATACATACGTATATATAAATATATATATATATATATACATATATATATATATATATGTCTAAATATACATATATATGTCTATATATATATGTATATATATATATATATATATACATATATATATGTATAAATACATATATATATATATATATATATAGAGTTATATAGATATGTTTATATGACTACCCCCTTTCTCCTGAACGTGAAAGGAATATATATATATATATATATATTTATACATACATATACACACACATATATATATATATATATATATGTCTATATATACATATATATGTCTATATATACATATATATGTCTATATATACATATATATATACATATATATATATATATATAAGTTTGTGTATAAATACATATATATATATATATATGTATATATATATATACATATATATATATATATATATATATGTATATATATATAGTTATATGAATATGTTTATATGTTTATATAGATATATATATATATATATATATGTGTGTGTGTGTGTGTGTGTGTGTAAAGCAGGAAATAAATTGATATACAAAATGTATGTTAGAGGAGCTTTAGCAAATTATCTTATTTTAAAAGTTATATTGATTCCCTTGTATCATAGGTAATCATCATACAGGACTTTAATTTCCTATGTAAATTACTCAAGATATAATATTACTAGGAAGTTCTGAAATGACCATATTTACAATGAATAACAGTCAAGGGGTATTAGATTTTGTAACCCCAAGTCAAATATTCATGATAAAGTGATAGGATCCTGTTTAAAGACACAAAGGTTACCAGATGTAACATAATAATGATTCTCTTATTGTTTTATACAGTATTTAATGACCTTAGAGTTTTTTGTTTTAAGTTCAAATGAGAGAGAGAGAGAGAGAGAGAGAGAGAGAGAGAGAGAGAGAGAGTGGGGGGGGGGGCAAGGTTGATCATTACTTAACGGTCCCATATTTATTCAAGAAAAAACTATTTTAATTGAAATAGTGGCATCATTCAATTATGTTTTATTACTCAAAATTATATAATAGAAAATTAACTCATTCAAACTAGAGCTTATTTTATTATGATTATCCAGCAAATAGTTTCAACCTCGAGGGATGAAGATAATGTTGTTCAGGTGAGCGGGCGATATATAAGGCATTGAACCATTTTGCCTGTTGTTTTTCCCGCTCTTCTTCTCTCGGTCTTTTCCATTCATATGTAGCAATCAACAACAATTGACTCACAACGAGATACATAAATCAACTGTAGTTTTAGGCTAAGGTGCCTTCTTCGCCCCTTTCGATAATCAAACGTTGGTCATTTACTTCAATAGCTGAAAGCTCCAAGGCCAGAGATAGCCAGATTTTGCCACAAATGAAAGACGGAACTGTTTTCTGGTCATTTATTGTACATAAGACCAAGTAATTTTTCATGGACTTTTCCTTTATTCAAAATGGTTAGATTGCGCGACATATTCAGAAGAAAGAAAACGGTTAGCAGATACAGTGAACAGATTTTCTTTTAGTGTTTACGATACTTATTTCCTTGGATATGGAAAAAAACGAAACATCCACAATGGACCATGTGCGTTGCACTGTTCTACTTTATTTGTATGAAAGGACTTTTAAATTTTCCTTACAAACATATTCTTATGCACAAGAAAATCTTATTGGCTAATTGGTTAGACAAATGAAACCTTTTTGATCTTGAAATTCAACCTTCTATTAATTTCTTCCAACCTATACCTTCACTCGCACAACGTTTCGAAAGTGTTCCCCTCCCCAAATATTCCAAGGGCTT
>NC_090726.1:167253694-167258694 GCF_036898095.1 Palaemon carinicauda
AATACATTTCTACCTCATACTTGGGATTGAACGCTAGCCCCTTCTAATGAAAGGCCAGGTCGAAACCAACCATGCCACGAGAGACCATAAAAGAAATCGGAACCTGACGCTACCTAGCTGTCCGAGGATTTACCTGACATTTCATTCGCTAATTGGGGCATTCATTAAATCCGCTTATCACTTTTCTTTTTGGGAGATCTTATTTTTTTTTCTTTCTTTTTCTATAAGAAACATAACTTCAAACATGAAATAGAATTAACACTTTACCTTTGAGTAAAAATTTTCAAAAAATCCAACCCTACAATAAGTGATTTTAGTGCTTTGCTTTACCGTTCTTTATTGTTTTTTTTTTTCTGTTTAGTCCTCAACGTTAAGATGGTTGGTCTTAAATGAGAATGAATAAAAGATTGTTAATTATTTGGCATCATAACATCAATGGTCATTGCTTCTGATTTATAGGTTGTTGGTTGGCCAGGGCTCCAGCCACCCGTTGATATACTACCACTTGAGAGTTATGGTGCTCTTTGACTGGCCAGACCGTACTACATTGGATCCTTCTCTCTGGTCACGGTTCCGTTCCCCTTTGTCTACATATACACCGAATAGTCGGGCACATTTTCTAGATTTCCCTCTTTCTTCTTACACCTGAGAACACTGAGATTACCAAACAATTCTTCCTCACCCAAGGGATTAACTACTACACTGTAATTGTTCAGTGGCCTCTTCCCTTCTGGTAAGGGTAGAAAAACTCTAGTTTTCGTAACCAGCTCTTATAGGAGAAGGGAATTCCTCAATTAAACCACTTGGGTAGTGCCATAGCCTTTGTACCATGGTCTTTACTGTCTTGGACTAGAGTTCCCTTGCTATAGGGTATACTCGGGCACACTATGCTATCTAATGTCTCTTCCAGTTGTTTTGTTATTTTAATGTTGTTACTGTTCTTATAATTTTTTATTTTTCCTTGTTTCCTTTCCTCACTGGGCTATTTTTCATGCTGTGGCCCCTGGGATGATAGCATCCTGTTTTTCTAACTAGGGTTTAAGTTAATAATAATAATAATAATAATAATAATAATAATAATAATAATAATAATAATAATAATAATGATAATAATAATAATCATAATAATAATAAAAATAATAATAATAAAGCCGAAAGGGTAAACTAGGAGAAAAATAATTTTAATAATCAAAAGCCTGAGATTTGGCTATTAGCACCTTGGTCTAAGAACCTTCAATCCTGGTCATGACTTTGATATAGTCACGCTAACTACTAGATGCATATTTCACTGCAAAGGTTAAAAGAATTTTAATCCTTCACAGAGATCTTTCCTCTATATATGCCTTTTTATACTCTTGTATAGAAGGAAAGGATATTACCCATGACACTCTGCAGTTTAAAGGTCGGTCATGAACAACAGAGGTAAACATCACAGTTAAAGACAGGACACATATATGATTAGCACCAAAGCTAGTACTTGAAGGGACAAGAACATGGCGAGTTAACAGGTAGACGTATTGCTCCCTCAATCACTTGCTGCTCACGAGAGTATTAAAATAGTGGTGTTTCGCGTGCTATTTAATTGCTATCAGGCATACAAGGCTCTTTAAAAAAACAATATAATCAACATCAGTTCAACATTTTTTTAGTAAATGGATTTTAATTTCAGTAAGGCCAAATGTCATCACTTATGTGGTTATTAGTCTTTAATTACAGGTATTTATTATTGAGTTCCTAAGAATTTTATATCAGAGGTTTTGAACTGCATTTTTAATTCAGTATAGTTTTCTTGTAATTATTCCTCACATTCTGAAATAAAAAAAAGAAAATCACATTAAATACGTTATCATTTCACGAAGTCCCTAAATAGACAACATACACTCGTAGTCTAGTGTTTTCCTTACGACAACCTCATATAATACTGTTTTCATAAAATTCTCGCTTTTAGCATCGCCAAAAAAGGATACTACACGTGGAATTCACTGAGGGAGAGAGACTCGAATTTGATAAGGTGGGATCTCAATTAGGGACTGTGGTTTATATGTTATATACCATAGATTTCCCTCTTATTACGAAATTCTCCAAATCCCCTGCACTAGATTTTTGCATAAAAAGTAAGATAGTGATCAAAGTCTCTCCATTTATACCCAGTGTCAGCATTTTTAATAAACATATTGAGGGTGGGTAATTAAAGAATAGAATATGCAGTATAACGTGACTCAAATGTATGCGCTGTGGTCTTTTTTTTTAATTAGTGTCAGGGTTCCATGTTTGACTTCTTCAACGAGGAATAAAGTCAGTCACATATGACGTCTGCCAAACGACCAAAAACTCTCTTTTCTTCAACCACTAAGGATACACCACACTAGGTTGGAAGTAATTTGTAACACGTAAGTTAGTGATGGTGACTACGTGTTCAAATATCCTCTTTAGCTATTGTTCGTCACATTTTCCAAGGCGCCTTGGTGTGGCCATCTGGGCAGTACATATATCATGCTTTGCTAGTTTAATGTTATCGTAACAATGTTGGTGTCAAGGAGTCTTTTGAAAAATATTTCATTTCTTGAAATGTAACCTTTTCCTTTTCAAAGATATTTTGAATATATCTTATATCATCTCTTAATAGTTAAGACTCAAGTTTCATTACTAAAAATGTTGTATATTTTTCCAAGAGTTTCCAGATTATTATTATTATTATTATTATTATTATTATTATTATTATTATTATTATTATTATTATTATTATTATTGTGGTTGTTGCCTTTGTTAGCTAGGTTACAACCCTAGTTGGAAAAGCAGGAATTATAAGCCTAAGGTCTACAACCGGGTGTAAGGGTCGTATATGAATTATACCAGGATATAGATGGTCGCGGTAGAGGTCATTTCAAGTCGCTGACTTTTGATCACCTACTGTGCTACCAATGGACAACCCAAGGTCCAAACATATTGACACCTTGGGACAGCCCAAGTTATTCCCGTAAATGCCTTAACCTAACGCCCGAGGCCAAGGAATTACGGCAAAACGAAATAAAGGACGTTTAACTATATACTGAGACGAAACCTGGTTGAGCCAAAACTACATAGTCGGTATACAGTAAGCTGAACATATACAAGTTCTTCTGGTGATGACGACGGGTGTTATTATAAGCATAGTTTATGTAATACATTATTTCTATACTTTATAAAATAAGTGATCTATCAAAGTTGTGCATATGTGTGTGTGTGTATTTGTGTGTACTTCGGATTTGAAGAAAGCTAATTATATATATATATATATATATATATATGTATATATATATATATATATATATATGGATGGAAAATGAATAAATAAACAACTATTTATAATATGCTACATATAATGCCAGTATCTTATGCTGCAATATTTACCTAATCCATTAATACAAAAGCTGATAAAAGTACATGTTAATAATACATATATAGGAAGGAGTAAACAGAATCGGGACTGTAAATAAAGAAATGAGTAAACAGAATCGGGACTGTAAATAAAGAAATGAGTAAACAGTGTACTTAAGAAGCAAAGCTTTTCCCTCGACTCCCAAGATCTTAAGCAGACTTCCCAAGAAGGACTATCTCAGCGGGAGGCAACTTTACCATTTAACAACAAACACGGACATTTTTTATTTAGGTAGCCTATATCACTCTTTATCTATCCAGCTATGATCCAGCAGCATTTTTTTTAACACAATGTTGTATTGCATATTTTGGGTAACTTTAAAAGTCATTTGTTATTGTCAGGTTACTTGCATGATATTTCAGATATAATTATAACTGTCATCTAGTCCCCAAAGCTTAATTTTGTTCAATTTGTGTACTGTTTGACTATTTGCAACTTTATGTAATTTTGAATAACCCTTTTATTCACGGGATAAACACGTTCTTTTTTTTCAAGGCTATGCCCGTTATATTTCAAAATTACTTTTAAAATAACCCTCTGCTTACGAGCTACAGTTTTATCATCGTTTAATTTTGCACATGCTGTTAAGATAGCTTCACAAACAACGTGTAATTTTAGGTTTAAATGATCATCTGTTTTAACTAAATCGTTTCTTTTTATTTTATCTATTTACAAACTGGTAACAAGAGTCTAAGTTGGAATAACAGTTAAACTTCTATTGCTAATTATATAAACTCCATTGGTTATCTTATAGACTCATTTGGGTTCATACCTTCAAGGCAATCAAAATATTCCCATGTCTGAAACTATTTTATTTTGAAGATTTTTGAGTTAAAGAAACTCTAAATCCCAGATGGTTATTTGTGAACATATGATGAAAGGTGTCTCTTACAATTATTATCTATTGTACAACTGAAGAGAACGATCATCTAAGAAGAGGCCCTGAGGTTAAACTTTAGAACACGTTGACTCATAAATGTTCTTGCCTTATTTACTCTAATTACTGTTCAGCAATCTCAGTTGTAGTACAGTAGGTATAACACCGGAATACTGAAATAAACATTGTACTGACAAATAGAATATTGTGACTTTTGGCGAACCGTAAATATTTTATGTTTCTGACCTGCTGGTGCAGGGATGCTGGGGCTCAAATCCTTCAGATTAGGATCTTGATATCAGTTATTGGAAGTTACTCTGAAGTCTGACCATTTTAACTCCACGAAGTATCAATTCCCCACACTTACTATTTTCTCACAAGGGTGTTGTTGTGTTAATTTAGATCTACTACCTTTCTTCAAGGTTGTGGAAATTAAACATCATAAATTTCTTTCACATCACAAAAGCTGTATTCCCATAGCATAAAGAGCACAGCCATTTCATCAAAACATAATACTCAACTTATATTCTAATGAAGGGAAAATTGGCTTCCATTATAGTTTATCACATGTATCGCCATCTTCTTGCAAAGAAAGTCAGACTTGAGAGAGAGAGAGAGAGAGAGAGAGAGAGAGAGAGAGAGAGATTCTAATCCCATCCCCGAATAGAGGATCAGACATGATTAAATCTCATAATTCCATAATGG
>NC_090726.1:167266194-167268694 GCF_036898095.1 Palaemon carinicauda
GATCTTACTCGTCTGTCTAAAAGAAACCTCATTTTAAATTTAAAATAGAATTAATCCTTTGCTTTTAAACAAAACTTTAAAGGATTTCAAACCGAAATGTGTGATTTTAGCGTTTAGTTTTAAAGTGCTTGTTTGGTTTTACTAGGGTTGATCCTTCAATGTTAAGATATTTAAGATATGTTAAGTTATTATTTAATAAGAAAGCGAGGAGTAACTTGAAGTTATTTTTTGAAAGGATCATCTGTTACAGATTATCTATTTTATGAATGTCCAGGTCTATTCCGACTGACTGGCAAGGAGATTTAATAGAACTTGCTGACCAATAATGGATCTCAGGGCTGCGGTGGCCACGCTAATACTCCCTCCTGGAAAGTAGCCAAAATAAGTAATGCTGCTACCGTGAAAAAGACATGAATCTTATGAAAATTTCGGTTTTTTATTACCTTATACATTTTCCTCTCAACGGGTTTATATTTTCGACATGTTAAAAAAAAAAAAAAAAAAAAAAAAAAAAAAGGATTTTAAACTAATTGATTATATTACTAGTTTTCAGTGAACATTTTTTTTTTTCCTCGTCATCCAATAAAGCTAAGAAAAGACACAGCGTGATTGTCTCCGAGAAAAACCTTCACTACGTAATGATAGTTTTGGCATATATTTATGGGCAATAATTTTGTGGTATACATAATTAACAGATTTTCCAAAGCCATAGACTCTTCATTATCTAATGGTCGCACTTAGAAAAAAAAAAATTTACTTTTCCCTTTCTTGGAGATCATACTCGTATGTGTAAAAGAATCCTCATTTTAAATCTAAAATAGAATTAATCCTTTGTTTTTAAACAAAACTTTAAAGAATTTCAAACAAAAATGCGTGATTTTAGCGTTTAGTTTTAAAGTGCTTGTTTAGTTTTACTCGGGTTGATCCCTCAATGTTAAGATGGTTGTTATTTAATAAGCAAGTGAGGAGTAACTTGAAGTTACTTTTTGAAAGGACCATCTGTTACAGATTAGATGTTTTATGACTGTTCAGTTTTACTCCGACTGACTGGCAAGGAGATTTAGACCTTGATGACCGATAATGGATCAGGGCTGCGGTGGCCACGCTAATACTCCCTCCTGGAAAGTAGCCAAAATAAGTAATACTGCTACCGTGAAAAAGACATGAATATTATGAAAATTTCTGTTTTCTATTACCTTATACA
The DNA here is from genome assembly GCF_036898095.1 of Palaemon carinicauda. Taxonomy (NCBI): domain Eukaryota; kingdom Metazoa; phylum Arthropoda; class Malacostraca; order Decapoda; family Palaemonidae; genus Palaemon; species Palaemon carinicauda. The sequence continues at coordinate 167,267,399 of NC_090726.1, forward strand.
TTTTCCTCTTAGCGGGTTTATATTTTCGACATGTTAAAAAAAATATATATTTTTTAAATTGATGAATTATATTACTAGTTTTCAGTGATTTTTTTTTTTCTTTTTTTTTTCTACCTGACAATCTTTGAAAAAAAAAAAAAGTCCGCACATAAAATATTGTATTTCATTCATCCATTCCTTGGCTGATAAATTCATCCTTTGATATAGAATACTTTGTCCAAATCAACCCATCTATTACAGGTATGAGTTCGGTTGCCTTGTAGTAAATCACAGTCACTTAAACCCACACCCATCCACCCACATACGCACACACATCAGTGACCTACGGGAGCAACATATCTTTAGTATTCTATATAATGAAGAACACAACCCTGTTAGATTACTTAAATTAGAACCTTTGTATTTCGATTTTCCCAGGTTAGATTACATTCAACTCGTCATATGTAACACATAGAACATATATATTACAACAGGTATCAATGGCTAAGAGACATATAAGATTGGTGGATGCTATGATAAACTCTACATCTAAGTTAGTGGGATTTTTTCAATAAGAAAATATGGTTAGGGTTATCAGCCATAACAGAGATGTATAAAAGAAGAGGAACGGAAGGAATATATCTTGAATGATCTTCAATTTCCTTTATATAGTTTCCATAGCTTGTGGACTACTGTATATCGAAATGATTAATAAAAAAAAAAGTTTATCTCAATTAGTGAGAATACTTCAATATAAGAGTTAGGAAAAGAACTTATAATTGAACACGGAACGTAACTTATTAAGCATTTCGATTTTAGTATCTATTAAACCTCCAATTCTTATATATCTTAAATTTTCTTTGGTAATTTCCCCCCCCCCCCCCCACACACACACGAAAAAAAGCGGTCAACTTACTTTTGTACCTTATTGATTTCTCAATATACATTTTTTTTCTTATTTCTAGACATTACCCTCTTCATTACTGGTACAATTAATTCCTTCATATGAAATTTGTGTTCACTGTTTGCTAAACATCATCATCTGCTGGATATGAAAGAAAGTCTTAATAATTAGCTCTATTTACATCTAAAATAACAAATGGTCGAAATGAAGTTAGATTCATTCACAATTCTTCACATCCTCTTCTGTCTTCAGTCTTTTCTGGGGAAGAAGATCATCAGGCTGTGAGGACCCAAATGCTGATTGCTGGCTCATTATTACGATATATTCTGCTTCTTTGGCATAATAGTAAGATTCTCTCCAGATCTTGATCTTTTCCTTGATAGATTCTAGGATATCTGCTGAAGTCTGTTTTG
>NC_090726.1:167273694-167283694 GCF_036898095.1 Palaemon carinicauda
AAGGGTTTTGGTGGCCAATGTGGTAATATCCCTTACTGGTGATCGCCACACTGGGGTTCGAGTCCTGCTCAAACTTGTTAGTCTCTGAAACCTTACCATCCTTGTGAGATGAGGATGGGGGTTTGGGGGGACCCTGTAGGTCCATATGCTGAGTCATCAGCAGCCATTGCGTGGCCCTCCTTGGTCCTATCTTGGATGAAGAGTGGGCTTGGGCGCTGATGATATGTATATATGGTCAGTCTCTAGGGCATTGTCCTGCTTGAAAAGGCAATGTCACTGTCTCATACCTCAAATTAGTTGCGGACCCTATATTAAAATTAGATCTGGTGTATATTAGAGAGAGAGAGAGAGAGAGAGAGAGAGAGAGAGAGAGAGAGAGAGAGAGACATTTTCTACCAATGCTATATGGCAGTTAAGGATTAGTAAAAATAAACACATTTAACAACATATTATGCTGGAATGTTAAAAGAATATTCATCCTGTTATTCATAGAAATAAAGAAAAATTCAAGTGATCACAAAAGAATCGCAATAGAATTATATATTTGGGAAAACTTTCCTTCCTTGTGCAGTATAATAAAAGAATTGAAAGGAAAAAGACACACTAAACAATCATAATAAACCAATTTCCTCCTTTAAATAATCAAATGTGATAAGGAATTTTACTCTTACAAGATTCTTGTATTTTCTGGAATACCAGCATTACTTATTTCTAGATGCTTTCCAGAAGGGAAGGTCACACCATAATCCCTCTGGATTAGGCTTGGTTCATTACGGGTCAGTTAGAAACCATGTGTCTTTTAATCTTGATCCTTTACCAGCCAGTAAGAAAACTCCGCCCTTACGCCTTATAATTTTGCCCCAGGATACATTAAGGCCTAGAAAGCTTGAGTAGCTCTAAAATTTGCTCCTACGTGCCGGCCAAGGGAATGGCCCATGCCAACAAGAACTGTTGGCTATAATCTACAATAAAATTTGCTCAGTACTCCGAGAGCTCACATTGAATGCACTTACTGCATATCATCATCCGGTGCTGACTACAATGAACTCTTCAGTTACTTTATCTTCTCCAGTATGCCCGGATTCGGAGGCTCGAGTCCCGAAAATAAAACACGACAGTGATAGCAGTGTCCAAACGAAGGAAACAAATTTGTCGGAAGATCAAGTCCCCAAAATATGACACGACAGTGATAGCAGTGTCCGAACTACGAACAAGAAATTGTCGGAAGATCAAATCCCCAGAATGAGACATGTCAGTGATAACAGTGTCCGAACTACGGACACGAATTTGTCGGAAGATCGACTCCCCAGAATAAGACATGGCAGTTATTGCAGTGTTCGAACTAAGGGCACTAATTTGGCAGAAGAATTAAACGAAGCTTCGTATATTAATGACGAGATCGAAGAGCAGTTTCGGCTCTTCCGTCACCGACTTTATAGGAAGGAAAGACAAGAAATTCTGGATAAGTATCCAACCAAAATTTATCCTTATCTACCGGCGACCTCTTCATCTGGCCTTTCAGAATTCGGGGAAGAAAACCCAAGGAAGAGACACGATACTTCGAGCAGCGATAAAGCACTGATTCTTCTGCGTCACATCACACGTTTCCGGAAACTTGTATCAACGACGATACTGAGCAAAAATATCCGGCCTGTCAAGAGAGAAAGGAGCAAGCCTTAGACGACCGAAAACAGACTTCAGCAGAGATCCTAGAATCTATCAAGGAGAAGATCAAGATCTGGAGAGAATCTTATGATTATGTCAAAGAAGCATATTATATCGTAATGTTATGCCAGCAATCAGCATTTGTGTCCGCACAGCCTGATTATCTTCCGCCCCAGAAAAGACTAATGACAGAAGAGGATGAAAATAATTGTGAATAAAACTGAATGCATTTTAACCATCTGTTATTTTTTTCATATCCAACTGTTGATAATTATGTCTAGCAAATAATAATTTTAAATATGAACACAGAAATGTTATATGAAGTAAATAGATATACCAGTAATGAGAACAGTGATGCCTAGAAATATAAGAATTTTGGAGAGTAGCGACGTAATAGGTTACAAAAGTGCACAGAGCTTTTTTTTATTTTTATTTTTTTTTTTTTTTTTGGGCCAAAGAAAATTTAGATACAGATAATTCCAGTTTTTTTAATCACTTAATTCGAATGCTTAATAAATTACGTTCCGTATTAAATTATTAGTTATTTTCCTATCTCTAAATTCCAGCAGTACGAAATCAACTTAATTCGGCACTGCCTGCTTAATTGCAATAAGAATATAAGCCTAAGATACTTCATTTCCAGCTGCTCCTGATTTTCACAAGTATGATAGCATGTTCTATAGTACATATGACGAGTTGGAAGACAGGTTCCCAGGGAAAATCAAGGGTTCTAGGCATTTGAGCAGCTGCTGTGTTCTGCATTATATGAAATCCTAAAGATATGTTCTCTCTTGTAGGTCTCAGTTGGGTGTTTTTATAGCCTGTCTATGAAATAGTATATTAAAAAAGAACATATCTTCATATCTATATTCGGTTCGAAAGCGAACACTTTAGTACATTCATTTTCATTCCATTACCCAATAAATTACGAAAATAAAATACATTATATGAAATATATTTAAAGAAGGCTCAATTCCATAAGTAGTTCGTAGTTGTTTTGCCTTAATCTAATATCTTATATTTTTCATTTCTAACTAATTTGCGAAGTTATTAAGTATGATTTTGTGATTTCAAAAATTTAATATACAGCTGGTAGATAATATAATTCGGAGGAAAGATGAAAAAAATAATAATGCTGTTACGGTTTGTTTTTCTTACACGAAGATACATACTTATTTTCATTCTAATTTCTTTTTATTTTCTTGTCTAAAATTATAAGCTCATCTTGCTAGGCAATCCCATCTCGGAGAATAACTTTTATTAATAATCATTTAAGATATACAGTACTCTATAAGCTCAGGAAAATATATAAAGAAAATTGAAGAACAGTCACGATATACTCCTTCAGTTCCTCTTTTCTAATACACCTGTGTTATGACTGTTAATCCATACAATTACATACATATTTTACATATTTTACATATCAATGCATATGTATTGAAATATACAGATAAGTAGCAGAAAAGATTATACTTGTATAAATATAAGATTGTTTTGGAAACAGGTGAATAGTAGCTTAAATCGGAAAGCATAATTTCTATTATCTGAACTAAATGATATTTAATCAAGAAACCACTTGTCATTCCAGTCAGGTCTATATCAAGTAATTGAAGTATTTTATAAAGCTTGTAGATATATTTGCATATAAATGCATCGATTATGTACATCCTATGTCCTACATTCAAGTTATTAGCGAAGCTTTTTTTTTATATAAAACTAGACTCCTTGATGTTTATTCCCAATAAGTTATTTTAATGAATCAATTTCTTTACTAAAGACCAATTAACAGTGTAATATTTTCTCTAATTTGGCATGAGTAAAGTAATTGGTTCATGCTAGTATTTACAATTCTGGAAATTATGTTAGTGAGACTAGAAGCGCTTTCTAGCGCAATTTCTTCAAATGTTGAAACTAGATCAATAACACAATTTTTATTTTTTTTTTTTTTGCCCTCTTAATAATCCTGATTAATTCATCTTTTGCTATATTATTGAATCTCTTGAATCTTATTTGGGAATTTGGTACAGTACTAATATGACAGAATATTGGTAAAAGGCGCAGTTATATTTTAAATTTTGTATTTAAATAATTCTACAGAATTAATAGTCAGTTCTTAATCACTATTCCCACCCAGCAGCCTTTTTTTATCTATATCTCCCATTACACCATTTAGGAGAAGATATAACTTATTCATACCTGTTACTGCTTCATAGATTTTTTCATTTAGTATTCAGTCTTTTCCTTCTCAATAGGTAATTGTATTAGAACTTTGCGGTTGTTTATTCCACCTATGCACTATCAGTTTTAAACCGACTCCACTTTTATCTTTACTTGTTTATTTTTGTCTAAAGATCCCCATCGAACAAAGAAGATCCATCCTTAATACTTATGGACTTTTAAATCTATGGAAATATGTTATGGTAGAAATTTTTATTCACTCTATTATAGACAGTTTTGAGGTAATCAGCACATATAGAACTCAATATACGTTGTTTATCAAGGTTACATGGATTAATGATACCATATTTTATTTTATTTGCAACTTCATTAATAAATACAAAAGGAAAGAAAATTTATTTATTTCTATACCTTTTTTTTTAGCACTGAGAGTTTCTGTAAAGGTAATCTAAAAGTTACAATCTTGTTCACTGGAGAAATAATACACTTCTCTTCCACATTATCTGATTCAACACTATTCATTTTATCATTTAAAACAAAATCCACCGTATGCTAATTAAAGTTGTTGTATAATCAACGTTACTTACCAACTGATAAGATTCCAATAAGTCACTAAAGGCTGAAGTATCATGATTTGATGTACTGATATCTCCAGAGGTAACATATCCAGTTGTTCCCATGTAAATCATCTCATTAGGAATACTGAAAAAAAAAAAAAAATTGCATTCCTTCTAGGTGATTTGTGCAATATTGCAATAGATATTCTATGGTTCTTTTTACCCAATTGATATTAGAATAGCCTTTTAAAGCGAAAAGTCTCCACCCTCCCATCCATCAACTTACCCTTTTCTTTTATCGATTTGCCCTTGTGATTGTGAGTATGCATGGGTGGCGGCCTGATCTTCAACTTATGTAGTAAAGGATTTATATGGAGTGTTTATGAGTTGACCTGTTTTAAATGTTGATTTATTGGAAAACTCCAACAGGCTTTATTGACTAGTTTATTGGTTCTTCTCCAGTAACTACTTGCAAGACTAATATTGAAAAAAATGCCTATGAGAGAGAGAGAGAGAGAGAGAGAGAGAGAGAGAGAGAGAGAGAGAGAGAGAGAGAGAGAGGAGAGAGAGAGAGAGAGAGAGAAAATATTGTACCAATTTTAATATCAGCCAAAATTGGATGACTGAAAATTTGTAACAGTATTTTATACTAAAATGTAGATGTTATTTTCAAAGAATGTTCCATACAGTAAAAAAAAAAAAAAAAAAAAAAAAGAATTGTTCACTAAAATCTAATAATCTAATGTATAAAATTAGAGTACCCTTCTTCCTTTATCAATAATATAAAGCCGTGGTAAGGTAAAAGTATGAAACCCGAAATTTTCATAAGATTACTGTGCCTTTCGGAATAGCAGCCTTCCTTATTTCCAGCTGTTTTCCAGGGCGGTGTATTACCAGGGCCGTCTCGAGAGTAAAGGGGTGTCGCTCGATTTCTTTACAGTTTTTTGCTGTTATGCCTGAAAATTTGACTGTGTGTTTTCCTTTCCAAATGCTAATGAAGAAAAAGCCTAGTCATTGACCGCCATCAAGAGAACCCGATTTGTTTCTAACTATAATAGTAGAGGAAGCACTATATTTCTTGTCGTAACAATTATAATTGCATTATATTGTTGATGTGGTATTGGCCACGGAATATCAGCCTCTTGTATAAGGATGAAAAGATTACTAAACTGTTTATGAAATAACTTTAGTATTCACACATTTTTTCCTTGCCTCTTAATACTTCATTCCCTCTTTGATTTTTTCTCATTCAATTCTTGCTTCCTCATTCTTCGGTTGCTCTCTCTCTCTCTCTCTCTCTCTCTCTCTCTCTCTCCTCTCTCTCTCTCTCTCTCTCTCTCTCTCTCTCTCTCCTCTCTCTCTCTCTCTCCTCATATTTATGGAAATGCGTTTTGCACTTTCATACTGCATTTAAACACTTTTTTTTTTTTTGTAATTCTTCATATAACGTCAACAACTTCAATGTTAAATCAATACTTTTACACTGCCCGGTAATGGAATACTTCGCGTATACAAAGAAAATGGAATTCCTTTCGGAAAAAAAAAGTATTCTTTATATTACAAAATTTGGGAATGCTACTTACATCTGAATTTTCAATGATTCTTATACATTATATCATATGAACTAATAACGTAATTCTCTATGTATTCAAAAACCATAATTTCAGTCCATTACACAGAATTTCCTCTTTCAAATCCTTGGTATAAATTAACTATAATATCCGGTCAACTACATTTAATTGATTAGAAGCGGAGGGCTATTAGTTAGATATCTCTCTGTTGCTCATCTATTTTATTATGTATTTTTTTTTATATAATGGAGTAGGTTGGCCATGGCACCATCCAACAGTTGAGATACTACCGCTAGAGAGAAATTATGTCCTTTGACTGGTCAGGCAATACTATATATGATCTTTCTCTCTAGTTAAGGTTCATTTTCTCTTTGCCTACACATACACTAAGTAGTCTGGCATATTCTTCACAAATTCTCCTCTGTCCTTATACACCTGATAACACTGAGAATACCAAACAATTCTTCTTCACCCAAGTGGTTAACTACTGCACTGTAATTGTTCGGTGGACACTTTCCTCTTGACTATGGTGAGGGAGACTCTTTTAGTTATGGTAAACGGGTCTTCTAGAAGGACACTCCAAAATCAAAGCCTTTTTCTCTAGTCTTGGGTAGTACCAGAGCTTCTGTACCATGGTCTTCCACTCTCTTCGGTTAGAGCTCGCTTGCTTAAGGGTATACTCGGGCAAACTATTATATGTAATATCTCTTCCTCTTGTTTTGTTGGAGTTTTCATATTTTTTTTTAGGAAATACATATTTTAATGTAACTGTTCTTCAATTATTTTATTCTTCCTCTTTTTTTCACTACGCTATTTTCTCTGTTGAATACCCTGGGCTTATAGCATCATGCTTTTCCAACTAGGGTTGTAGCTTAGCCAGTAATAATAATAATAATAATAATAATAATAATAATAATAATAATAATAATAATAAACTACAACCCTAGTTGGAAAAGCATGGTGCTATAAGCCCAAAGGCTGCAGCAGGGAAAAATAGCTCAGTGAGGGAATGAAACCAGGGAATAAATAGAGAAGTAATAACAATCAAAATAAAAAAATTTAAGATCATTAATAACTTAAAATTAGATCTATCATATATAAACTATAAAAACTTTATAAAAACAAGAGAAACATGAAAGAAATAGCATTCCCAAATTTACAGTCAAGTAAGAGAACTGTAACCCAAAAGAGAGAATGACCATGGTACAGAGGCTATGGCACTACCACAGACTAGAGAATAATGTTTTGACATTCAGAGTGTCTCTCTTCCATAAGAGCTGTTTACCATAGCTAAAGAATCTTTTCTGTCCTTACAAAGAGGAAAGTAGCCACTGAACCTTTACATTGCACTAGTTAACTCCTTGAGTGAAGATTCGTTGTCAGATGTATGAGGACAGAGGAAAATGTAAAAAGAACAGGCCACACTACTCTGTGAATGTGTTAGTAAAAGAAAAAATGAGTTCTATCCATAGAGAAGGATCAAATGCAATGCTGTCTGGCAAAACCCTAATGTAGTAGATTAAACTAATATATCCCAATATTTGGAATTCTCAGAAATTGATTCCACGATTGAGTACGGATTCTGAAATGGGGAAATGTGAGTGGGAATGTGGTTATTGCCAAGAGAAGATCCGGGAAATAAGTATATTGTTTAGGGATACACTGTTTAAATATATATTTCATTATTGTGGAATGATTATGAATCTCTTTTATTATTCAGGATCTAAATATAACCATTAAAAAGTAAAACTCATTTATTTCTTAACTATCTATTTTCAAACTGAAAACAATTATCATATTCTACATTTTATATATTTTTTCATATCTTTTTTTTATCTACAACTCTCGTATGAAAATAGCCTTTAGGTCATGGGAATTGAGTGGAACATAGAGAGTCACCGTCAAAATGCCTTTTTTATATTTAGACTTTTCAATTAGATCATTTGTTAAGTGGAATTGATGACTGTAACTGATTTCTGACGATATTATAAAAAAAATGACATATGTCAATGTTACTCTCTGAAATATCACTAAGCGACACGAGGCTCTGTCAGTTATAACACGGAGCATAAACTTTTGATCCAACTCGTTAAAATATTAAAGTTAAACATAATCTCATAATGTTCCATAAAGTAAAAATATAATTCGTTTATTTCCTGCAGGTTCTAAAGTCAGGGGTGTTGTCATAAACCGTGAAATGTAGAATGCAAAATGTTTATTTTAGAAGCACATAAACACGGAATGATGCAAATCTTTTTTGTACTGTCATTAAATGTTGAAAGTGAGAAATATTCTTCAGCTTCCAACTACTTGATGAAAACGGAACTCTTGATGCTCCTCTCTTATGATGCAAATATATAAAAGGTGGCAGAAAGTAATTTCCTCATTCAGCCGGAAGTTTATGAGGAAATTGATAGATGGTCGGTTTTAGAGGTGAAGCAGAAAACCGTAATGGCTTGTTTATTTTCAGGAATTGAAAACTCGGAGAGTTAGAAAATTAAATACATAAAAGGAGAAACCTTAATTTTGTGGCTAAAAGATACAAATAATTCGAATACCGTACAATTCAAGAAAATAATTATACAAAGCAAAGGTGAAAAATGGTTGTTGGATGAATTTTATGACTTTGCCAGAGTGACTTTAACTAAAATAGCCCATGAAACTTTATAGCAAATATGGAGATTGCAATGATAATAAAATGAAGTGGGAAGTTTGAAACTAAACAATCATTATATGGAAATAAAAACATGGAAGACTTGGTTGATATAAATAGTTGGACGGATAAAATATGCACCAGTAAGAGATCTTATCTCCTTGTAGAATCTCAATTAAATATTCTACTAAATATTCTTCCAATAAAAAAATTAGAATGACCAGAATACTAAAATGTACAATAAAGAGAAAAATCTCATTGTATTTTATTGAAACGGAAAAAAAGATATAAATGCGAAGTTATATAGTATTCAGGTATTATCAGTGTTCTGCAATCATTAACTAATCAAATAGATATTGTATATTAGTTTGGAAAGGGAAATCTGTTATATGAAAATATCTAAAGCAAGAACCGTCCTCTTTACAATATATTTCGACTGCATTCACACTTTCATGTGTATAAAAGTTTCCCTTGGAAACGTTATCTTAACAAGGTGGTTAGCAGTCGACGAAAAGGTTATCCCCCCCCCCAACAAAACAAAAAAAAAAACATTATTTACAGTATTCTATATACTGCTCAACAACATATATAAAACAAGGTAATGCAAAGGTTTTTAACATGAAAATCAAGTTTTTTTATACGTAACCCAGATTTACAAATTGGCTTTATTTACAGTATTACAGTATTCTATAACATGCACAAGAACATAATTTAAAATAAACGCTGCGAAGGTTTTATTCACGAAAATCCAGCTTTTCGTAGACATGTACCCTTAATACATATTTCCCTTATTCACTAGCTAGCTAGTTTGCCTCCGACTTCAATGACTTTTATCGACTGCTCAACGTACCACTAAACATTTGTGAGTCGACTAAAACATGATTAGGACAGAATGAAGTGATAAAGTACTGACGCATATTTGATCAAAGGTGATTTGAATCTTCCAGGGCAAAGGAATGCGACCGTAATGATATTCGTCGGGCTTACTACATCAAAGAAAGAGAATATTCACACAGCTCGTGCTGCAACCGATGGGAAAGCGGGAAAGGCATGGCCGAACTGGACGAGGAAGAGGACGGAGAAGTCGAAGAAGAGTATACAATGGAATTCCTAATGGCTGCTGACCTTGTCAGGTACGAGATGATAAAGAAGGAGGCTTCTCTCTTCGGCGACAGGCGGAGGAACGATGTAAATGAGAGTTACAAAAGAACCACTGGAGAAGTGCCCAGCTAAGGTACGATCTGGGTGTATCGAGCTGGGATCTTGGCGGCTGCTGGGACCATATGCAAAGAGAATGCTCTCACCAGTTTGGCTGTGTGCGCTGCACGGGATCTCATCTTGCGTCAGAAGCATTTCAAAAGGTGAGAATCAAAAGT
>NC_090726.1:167287913-167297913 GCF_036898095.1 Palaemon carinicauda
ATTATTTGATTGGCTTCAAACTTTGCACACATTATTTTCTACCTAAATGGAACCAGAATCAGGCCAGGGAGCAAAGAAATTCCTACATTTATTTTTCACCCCTATGGCAGTGGACCACCCTTAATATATATATATATATATATATATATATACATATATATATATATATATATATACTGTATATGTTTATGTATATGTATGTATATATATATATATATATATATATATATGTATATATATATATATATATATATAGATATAGATATAGATATATATATATATATATATATAGATATAGATATATATATATATATATATATATATATATATATTTGGGTGAGATGGCCATGTCGTCCTGATGGAAGTTCCTTAAAGTAGCTTCCTAAGGGATATTTTACCTTTAGGTATCCAGAATTCTAACTCCTGGCGCAAATATCCTTAAACTTTCTCCAAAGGATATTGCATAATATCAGCGGACATATTCTTGACACGTCTCCATAGCAATCTGCACCCCAAACAGCGTTTTGGCTTCGAGGAGGATGTGGCCAAAGGGAGCCGTCCAAAGGCTCTCCCTGCTCTCGTAATACTATTGGGAATACAACAGTGCCATTCCCACGACGGCGGACATTCCTTGTAGCATTGAGCGTGGTGTTACAGATACAGTACCACGGGAGGGATACTGTGAAGATCTTTTCTTTAGAAGAGATGGGTGGGTCCATTAGGACGACATGGCCATCTCACCCAAAAATAGATTTTTCGCTTCGCTCAAAATCCGTTTTTTGGGCTCAAGCCATGTCGTCGTGATGGAAGCATTCCAGAGCATTAGTGTATATGTGGATTTTTAATCAGTGTCCTAACCTTATAGCAACCTTTTCTATGGTCATGGGGACCACATGAGACAAGGGACATTACCGTTATCCGTCACCATCACTAATCATAACCAATGTTAGTGCTTCCTGCCTCCTACAGGGAAGAGTCATTCTAGACAGTAGAAAAGGGATCTTGAGGTTAACATACATTGTATGACCAAACATAAGTACACACTGAATACACAGTCTCATTGTTGTATATTTGTTAAAATAACATCAGTGTCTCTTATATCTATTATTTGATGCATACAAATATATGAGGGATACTTACTTTGGTAAGTTGAAGAACTCTGGCATGTATACATACAATTGTCTGGCGAAGGTGGACGCATTACATTCTAATAGACATTTATTACTAATAAATGACTAAAACATGTTCAGTAAAACGAATTTAGTATGACGAAGGGATTATACCTGTAACAAGTACAGAGACTATATTTCCTTCTTGAAGGAAGAAATGATGAGTGCCACTCTCAGACTGAACAAAATTATAAAACAATTTCTCTTCATAGTTCCTGTACTGGTTACTTCTATCTGCACTGTGTACTTCGTACACCAGCACTAGTGCTATCTGTATAATTCCACACCTGGGATTTTGAACAGAGCCAGTGTTATCATGGTAACACTTAATTAAAAGAAGACACACCTAAGAAGGGTGACCTCTTATCCCTTTAATTGACAGTCCCAGTCAATATATTGCTTCAGATCATGGATTTGTCTAGCATAGTGTATGTTGAACACTCTGGATGATTCTCATCCGTTACATGTGCAAGGACATGTGAGGTCCCAAACCAAAAACTGTTTACCACAGTAATTAGGGGGCAAATTTTAATACACTACCTGCCACCACTACGAAGTGTTTCAGTTCATGCACTTTTTTTGCATAGTGTTTTTAAAACACTCTGGATGATTTCCATCTAGTGTATGATACATTAATTTCTGGATTCTCTTAACGACCTCGGGATCAAAGGCCCAGGCGAAATCACAAAAAAACAAGAGCTTGTGACCGGTCGGGAATCGAATCCTGGTCTGGCAAGCTTGTATAGACAGTGACTGCCACTGTCTATACAAGCTTGCCTGACCAGGGTTCGATTCCCGGCCGGTCAAAAGCTCTTGTCTTTTTGTGATTTCGCCTGGGGCTCTGATTCCGAGGTCGTTAATAGAATCCAGCCAATAATGTTCCAAAAATATATATGGCTTATTTGAATATGAAAAACACGTCTAAATGTGTAAAATTTATATATATATATATATATATATGTATATATATATATATATATATATATACATATATATATATATATATATATATGTATATATATAGGTATATACATATATATATGTATATATATATATATATATATATGCATATATATATACATATGTATATAAATATATATATATATATATATATATGTATATAAATATATATATATATATATATATATATATGTATATATATATATATATGTATATATATACATATATATATATATATATATATATATATGTATATATATACATATATATATATATATATATATATATATTGGTAGAGGTTGGTATGAAAATGCATATCACTGCATTGATAATTGAAAAGATTAAATGTAATCATATCTGTTACCAAACTTCATTTCACCAATAGGAATCATAATCCTACACATCATTACCCCCTTTCCTTACCAAAATATGTCAAAGGAATTTATTAAGAATCTGCTTGAATTTTCTCCTCTTAAAGAATACTCAGCATACTTTATAATTCCCATTGAATACGTGAAAAATAGTGACACAAGACACACGCGATTTAGGGGAGCTATTCATAGTGTACTTTCTAAAGTATCTAGATTTTTCATTCCTATTCTCTACTGAAAGGAAGTTCACACACATGATTATGCCTCTACTCATAATCTCTTTGTCATAGCTTTCTTTCTTAAATTTTAAAAGGAAAATTGATTGAAGCATCTCTCTTTCTTTACTATTATCTAAGAGGAAAATGGGAATAGGGGTGGTTATGGGGATATGTATTTCTTTTCTCCTTTTGATGGTGGATATTGGAGATGCACAACGGAAATGGAGTACTCTAAAGAATGCGAAAAAAGTAAAGGATAAAAAAAAGAAAAAAAAGAAAAAGGGTGCCTGTACCGCTCTCGGTAAATGGGGTATCCTTTTTTGGAGATCGGGTAGGTAGTCCCGCACCTATGCAAAATTAATGTAAAATTAATATTTTAGGCTCCTTTGTTGGTGGAAATCCTCCTAATAAAGACATATACTGTAAGTTACATCTAACAGGCCAGGAAATGTGGATTTTAATTCCATATTTTTCTATTATATATTATTAAGCTCAAATAAAGAATTTTCCTGATGGCTTTGAGTCTGTGACATTATTTAAGAAATCCGACAGGTCTTCACTGAAAACGAACCATTGCGGTTTTCGTATTCTAACTTTTTCATAATGGAAACTTAATCAAAATGTTATATATCTATTCATCCATTTATGAATTCATCCCTTTACATTTTGTCTATGGAAATGTTCTCTGATGTCAAAGTGTGCATATGTGATATGCGTTTTATACCTCTTTTTTATCAACAATCATCAACCTTCTAGTAAAAGTAAGGGATATAAAAAAGTAAGAGTGATATAAAAGACATGTTCTTACATAATATATATGGCGTACTTGTTTTGCATCCATAGAATTTCCAGGTAAAAGAACAAATGACAAGTAAGGAAAACGTCAATAATATACACTGGACTTGAATATAGATCTACACATTTTATCATTGTTAAAAAATCAAGAAATTGAATACTGAAATATTAGGAAATTCTTGTAGGTAAATGTGTACGCGTTGTAAACATAAACATGGAACAAGTTTTGGCGATGAAATTATGTATGAAAAGTATAATGAAACAGATGGAAATTATTTGAAGTCTAGTTCCTGGACAGAAAAAAATAAAATTCAAAGGTATAAAACACGATGAATAAACTGAGGAACATGACCGATATATACCAATCAATATAAGTACGAACTCGGTGAACGACGAAGTCTATCAAAGCAAAGCCATTCCAGAGACAAAAGGAATTGAACAAGATGCTTTTAAATAAAGATGAAGGTTGACCTTATTTTCAAGAACGGGTGGATACACTGGATGCAAGAAAAACCATTCCGATTTAGACGAGAGGGGTTGTTGTTTATATGAACACAGAATAGTCTGTGGACGTGACCATTTGGGATATATTTAATGGCATTAAACAATTTAGAAATGAAAAATATAAGAAACTTACAGATATAATGTAAAATAACCAGGCATGTTTGTGCGAGGGAAGCTGAGTGGCTGACCATTGTGAAAAGATATATCAGTATGGGGTTGGATTGTTAATTTGCAATAAGGAAAACTTTAAAGGTGATTATCAGAAACAAAATGGCGTAATTTGTAGTCCGTATAGAAAAACTGTTAGATACTTAGGATCTGCCATAAGTTAGGATGAAGGAGGTGAGTCTGTAGTTGAGTATAGGATAAAAACAACATGTAGGAAGTAGAGGGGGGTAGCACTAGTGGTAAGAAAATGTCAATTAAGCTAATAAAGCTAGTGTTTATGTTTGATCGGAAACATGCGGTCTAAGACAAAAAAGAGGAAAAAAAGCTTGATAGAAAACAGATTAAAGTTATGATGTGGATTATGTTTATATTATTGCTTGTAAGGTAGAATAATTATGAAATAAGAGGAATGGTAGGCGTAGTAAAGATTAGAGATGTGATAAGTGTCACGATTGATGTGGCAAATGTTAAGGATAAATGGTTGGGAGGGAGCAACAAGGGCTTAGAAGGAGCCTATTTGGGTGGAAGATTGGGAAGTAGGCTAAGAAATAAATGGCGAAATAAGGTGATGAATTATATGGAGAGAAGAGGTTTGATGAAAGCGAATACTTTTGATAGAAGGCATCTGAGAGGGCTCATAAGGTAACCGACACCTCAATCTAGGGATAACGCTGAACTGAAAAAACTATCATTGAGATATTATAATGCACACCAGAAAATTAAACTATGGAAGAATTCAGCTGATCTGAATAAGAGGAAAGTGGGTTTGTATCCTAATAATAAAGAGAGATGTGGATGATGTGTGGGGAACAGTATAAAGGCGATTAGAATGAGAGAGAGAGAGAGAGAGAGAGAGAGAGAGAGAGAGAGAGAGAGAACGTAGTTTAGCGTGATAAACGTCGGATAAAGTTCCGAGGGAGCCAATACTGAAAAAAAAGCTGGAGAATTGACTTTGGAGTGTCCAGTGTTTACGGACGATACAATAGCGATCGTTGTTGATGTAAGGAATTTGTATCGACTATTAATAGCGTTTGGATGTGTTCGTTAGAAGGAAAACATAAAAAGCTTTGAATGAATCATGGGAGATAATCCTGAATTTTCTCTTATGAATGATTTAATTTATAATATTTATCTGGTATTTGGATAATTGTCATTGAAGCTTTCGATTGGTCAACCTACACCTATTGTAGTAATAATCCTTGTGTCTTTGGGGAAAGATTAGTAATTTATCATCTTTATGAATGACCTTAAACTGTTTCTTTGACAGTACATCTGCACGGACGAAGGATTTAGGACAACCATTACTTTCTTTCGTTTTCCCCGAGCCCTTTTCTATCAAGCATACAATCATGAAGAGCTTTCCATCCTTTCATCAACTTACTTGTCATTAGTAAAACTTCTTGGGAATCTTGTAACCTTATCATGGTCCATACTTTCAAAATGCAATTCACATTTAATCGGTGTACTCTCATACTATCATCCTTTTTTATTTACTTGATTGGAATTGTGATAATAATCATATCTTTTACGTACATCATATTTTGACCATCTATCTTCGGCGTCTTAATCCCATTTACAAAATTTTACGGATGACTATGATCTTTTTCTACCAAATTATTTTCTGATTATTGTTTTGAGTTTACTCTTTTCTGTATATTAGAGCAAGATTAATGAAACAATATCCACAAAGAGAGAGAGAGAGAGAGAGAGAGAGAGAGAGAGAGAGAGAGAGAGAGAGAGAGAGAGGAACCACTCTGCAAAATCCCAATAAACATTGCCTACCGTCGTAAATAGAGGGGATGACAGTACCCATGAATGCACACTGCAAATATTCCTTATCTGACTGAACATTCCACTTTCAGTATAAGCTTTGTATCGACAAGAAAGGGTGAAACTAAAATACCCTTAATAGCAGGAACCTCGGTTTTTGTTTTTCGGTATGGAAATTTTTAGGAAATGTGTATATATTTGCATCATCAATTAAAATATATACACGTAACACTCATCTACAGATGAAAAGTTCATATAAAAGCTACACTCTGGGGAACACAATTTCTTTTAATTTCTCCTTTTTATGATCTCCCGTGTAAATTCCCTCTAAAAATCTTCATACAAGCCTTGATTTAGATTATATAGGTACTTAAATGTAGATAGTAATTACATCATTACTTTTGTAACTTGTAAAACAATATTAAGAGTTATTCAGCATTTCTATAGTCACATATTTGGACACATGTTCCCCTAATCTCCAAACTTCCACTAAAGATATATTGTAGTAGCCAGGAAGCAGTTAATTTAACCAGCCTTTCTCTTACCAATCGCCCAATCTATTATTATTATTATTATTATTATTATTATTATTATTATTATTATTATTATTAGTAGTAGTAGTAGTAGTAGTAGTAGTAGTAGTAGTAGTAGTAGTAGTAGTAGTAGTAGTAGTAGTAGTAGTAGTAGTAGCAGTAGTAGTAAAGTTACCTCTGAGTTCTATTTTGCACATCCCTTATAGTTGTTACCGGGGATTTGATCTTGAATGTGTGTAATAAGGTCAATAGTATAGATCTGACAAAATGACCTATTAAATGATAGATAACAAAGCTATGCAAAAAGCTTTGAGAGAGAGAGAGAGAGAGAGAGAGAGAGAGAGAGAGAGAGAGAGAGAGAGAGAGAAAATAATTACAAAAGGCTTTTACTTCAATTGAAATACCATAATCATGATTAAGGAGAGTTTGTTACAATATTTTATCATTTTAGAATATTATACAAGAATAGGCATTAAAGTGAATTTATAATTTTATACAATAAACTGCTTAGAAATAATAATGGGATATCAAATAGAAACGAAAATGATGATTGTTCTGAAACTTATTACAAATATAATATGGAAAAATAAATGAGTGAAAATTTTTGATATAAACATTAAGGAAATCATTGCGAAAAACGGAATACATTATCATAGGAATAGTTTTTGTTAGTACAATAAAAAAATAAACTTGATAGAATGGTTCTGAGTATATTTGGGAAACGCCATCAGTATAGAAAATACTACTGTTTATATGAGGCAGAGGAAATTGAAAGGAAGCTACATTTCAGTATGAAATAATGCAAAGTGGCCATCCTCACCTCGCTGACTGGAAATAACAATGGAAGCTGTTATGATGAGGAATTCGCTTTGAAGGAAATACCATAGTGTTTATTCATATTTCTAAAATAAGGAATGAGGCCACTGAAAAGTAATTGGTGGATAAAATTTTATATATATATATATATATATATATATACAGTATATATATATATATATATATATGCATATATATATGCATATATATATATATCTATATATATATATATATATATATATTTATTTATACATATATATATATATATCTATATATATATATATATATATATATACATATATTTGTATATATATATATATATATATATGTATGTATGTATATGTATATGTGTATATATACATATATATATATATATATATATATATGTATATATATATATATATAAATATATATATATATGTATATTTAAATATATATATATATATATATATATATATATTTATATATATATATATATATATATATATATCAATAATATTTATAGATTCCTATATCAGGATATATTTTATATATACAGTTTCAGTTGTCAACTTCCTTGAGTAGGCTATCCTAATTGACAGAAGTTATTTGATTCATGAAAAAAAAATGATCTAACTTGGTGCAAAACAATATAATACATATATAATGGCATTGCATTTTTTTTTTCTAAAGAAAGGAGTCCCATAAATTTATTAAACGAAAACATTTCAATCATTGAAACTTTGTTCACTGGACCGCGGTATTTAGGAACAGTCACAAGCGTTTCTAACCATCATCACAAACAATCGTTCGGTCGGGTTTTGAAAAGCTAATATGCTTCATAAGTCCCGATAAATGTTCTATTCAATTGAAATATACCAACTATTTATAAATTACACTATAATTCATTCGAAATAATTTTGTTTTATAAACATTTGTAGGAAGAACTATAAAGAAACTGAAAAATATAACTATTCAAAACATGACGGTAATATTTTGTATATATTTCTGTAACACCACATCACATGATAGTTATCATTTCCTAAATAACATAAATAAGGAAAAGGCTATTTAGATTATTATGGTGTTCTATTGTATTTATAAAATCTTATTAAAATTGGCCCTTTTCTAATTTTCTTGTATGATACATAACATAGCGTAATGGAAAATATAATTCCTATGGACTATCCTTATTATACATAAATTGAATGTGTTATGTTTGATGAAGCCTGATTTCAATTTGGATGGTTTCTACTTTTCATAAAAATGTTTTTAGCTACATTTATCTTACTATGAAAACAACAAATAAGGAACCTAATTTCAATTTGTTCTCATATTTCAGAATTAAATATTAGAAGGTTGTGACGCTAATATCACTTGTAAATAGCAAAAATGGAAAGGAAACATGAAGCTCTGCTACAGTGAATAATGAAAAAAAAAGGTTGAAAAGGAATAGAATTCCTTCAAAATGCATACGTTTTCCCCCAAAAACGGCGGCAGGAAATGGAAGAAAAGATAGTGCCAATACCTTTGCCAGCTCTGACAGCCAGAGCGCCTGGCCTTGGCACTCACAGCTAAGGGTTGGTAAAAAGGAGGAAGAAGAAGTAGACGGGAGAAAAATAGGATTATGAAAGCTTGAGAATGAGGTGATAAGTAGTATAAAATGGTTGAGTAAACAAGGAGTAAAAAAAGACGAGAAAAAAAGAAAATAGAATATTAAAACAACAGAAGGGATAATCTTTTATTTATTTTTTTTTCTTTTTTTTTGGTTTTCATAATAAGCTTCAAATTATGTTTAATTTTGAAAGAAAATGAAGATGTATTAGATATTTAAACACAGGTCATTTTACGAAGGGAAAACTATTTTATTTCTTTAATCTAATCCTGAATAAGGATAAATAATTCGTGCTTTCTTTTGATAGGAATATACACACAAACGGCGGTAGTTTTCTTCCCGCATATGGCTATAGCCTCAGTAAAAACTTTTCACATACTTTGTGGGAATCCAATTACATTTATTTCAGTAAGAGAACAGGCTCAAATAAGGACTTTTCTCGAGGAGGAAATATTCCCAAATAGACTTGAAGGGGGGGGGGGGGTGTTATTAGCTTGGAATTCCTTGTTTCAGCGTAAGCGGGTGGGATTGAGGCCAAAGACTGGCAAACTCCAGCTGTTAGAGTATTAATTTTTACTGTCTTTGAGCTCCTAGAGAGCACTATAAAAATAATAATTGTTTTTTACTTGATTATAATCAAGTAAAAACTGCAAATGTATATGTACTGATATTGAAAAAAAAAAAAAAAGGAATTGTTCCCTTATATGCATGTTATTTTGGATGCACGTTTCAAGGCAGAAAATGACATTCTGACATAGGATGAAAGGGCCCATGTGGCAGACGAGGTTAAGAAGCACTGAAGTAGACTAAGATCTAAAAGGAAAACGTAAAATAATAAAGATGAAATAGCATATACCATAATCCTTTATACTACCGAGCACTTCTAACTCATCGAGAAGGTTAAGTTGAAGAGAGTCTGGAAAGAGAAAAAAAATGAAACTGAATGTTAACCAGAAAAAAAAAATATCTATATCATTTACGATTAAGGAGAAAAACATATTGAAGATAAATAGAAAGAACCATTTTTTTTTTAAAGTAAACAGTGAAGGTTAATGAAAAAGCAGAATTCAAATGACTTAACCGTTATATAGTGGAGGAACAA
>NC_090726.1:167335079-167347237 GCF_036898095.1 Palaemon carinicauda
GATTGACAGGTGAATCTACAATGGAAATTGATTTCTATTACAATACAATAAGTATACATAGATTTTAGGAAGTCATATTCTATTGACTAGTGAATCTAAAATTAAAATTAATATAAATTACAAACAATAAGCATATATACATAAATTTTACGCAATCATATGAAAAAAAAAAACCAACAGTAAATTTATCACCTAGATGCAATGATACTCCATTGAATAATGAATCTATTAGAAAAAAAAATAAAAAAAATTATAATCACGTATGATACCCACGCATAAGCTCGGGTCACTTGAATGAATAACAATTTGCAGAAAACTCATAAGAATATGCGATTTCTGAGGATAAACCACGCACCACAAAGCACAGTGCTACAACCTGGGCATTTGGAGAAACTAGATTTTTTGAGACACTTTCACTAATGAGAAGGACTGTTGGAGTGAAGAAGGAGAATCATTTCAGCCTTCTCTACACCAAGCATGTACCCTCCTATTGGCTGTGTCCTGTTAACTTCATTACAGCTTTTCTAACAAGGCAATTACACACATTCAATACCTTACAGTATCCAAAAAAATTAAGTAATTGAACAACACCGAGAAATTTAAAGACGATAGCTAAAGACATTCCAAAGACTGAGCCAAAAAAAAAAGAAAAGAGAAATAAAAAATTCATAAAAGAATAATATAAGCAATACAAAAAATTTAATGCCCCATGCTACAATTGCATTAATCTTTTGTTCATTATTGCACAACAAATATAACACTAGCACATGATCTAACTATGTGCAATAAAATAATAATAATATAATAATAATAATAATAATGATAATAATAATAATAATAATAATAATAATAATAATAATAATAATAATAATAATAATAATAATAATAATAATAATAATAATAATACCAAAATTCCATGCTGTGACAAAAAAGTGACCAAGGTGAAGGCATGGGTCTCTTTTTGTTCATATCTTTAGAATTGTAATATTTGCCAGATTTTCATATAACGTTTTCCAGCGGGCTAATGGTATTTTACTTTCTTCTGAATACCTGTGTTACAATAATTTAGTGTTGACTTTTTATACTTTCTACCTAGAGGACGGTGAAAGGAAGCAAAATACGAACTTGGATCAGTATTTTATATTTTGTTCTGCTCCAGGTAACTACTTGATATTTACTGAAGATTTTTTTTTTTTTTTTTGAGTTTGTATATTCCGAAAAGAAGTACTGAGGTCATCTATTGAAAACCTTTAGACATAGGAAAATACTGACAATTATGACTGTAAAATATCAGATAACTGCCATATAATTTAAGATTATTTGTTTACATTACCACCATATCCGAAACATCAATAACACTAAGTACAAAAAGCCAGGTACCCAATTAAGAAATATACTACAAACAAAAAATACTCTGGTTTTGCATCTAACAGGAGAATAGTTAAGAAAACAGTAGAGATTTTGTGTGATTGCAAACTACGTAGAATATCCTATAATTGAGGTAATATATCTTTTAAAAATTTGTCATATATAATAAAAGTTTTTACTACAATTAGCTCTTAATAATATGGAAAATTTTAGTTGTGCCGACTTGTCATAGGCCAAGATAAGCGAAGTTTGTCATTCTTTTATTTTTTTTCTGGGAAGGATTCAGTAATACTTTATCTTCGAAAAGAGTTTAGGTATATCTCACATACATATAGATTTTATATAAAGGAAATGTAAAGAGTTTAATCGGATTTCATAGAAATGTATAACAATCAAAGCAAAAATTCCAATATAAAAATATAAACCTAAAATTCGTCTAGAAAATGCAATAAAATCTAGAAATAAAGATTTTTCTTTATATCATTAGACAGATTTTTTTTTCTTTTTTTTATGGATGAAAATATTAAAATTTTATATAAAAGTTGTGAAACCAAATTAATGTAGTCTAAATTGCTTTCATGAAAATTGGACGAATGGTGATAAACTGGATGTGTAAGAAAATGTTCTTCCTCAATATATATTCTATGTAAGTGTTTTTCCTTGTTTACTATTCTATCGACGAATCTCCATTCTGTAACTTCCCCTTCCCTAAACTATCCTGAGTAATATTTCTAGGATTTCCTATCTCACAGTCCCTAATTTCCATCTCGATATTGGCAGTCGTCCTTCTCCATTATACAATTCTCTGTATCTTTAATGCTAAGCCTAATGGGCCAGGGACCATCAGCATCGAGCTGAATTGTTTTTTCTGCTTATACAATGGCAGAGTCAAACTGTTTGGAACGAAAAAATATGTATCCCTGGATATGAGTAGGAGAGAGAGAGAGAGAGAGAGAGAGAGAGAGAGAGAGAGAGAGGAGAGAGAGAGAGAGAGAAGTAAATCATAATTAGACGAGAAGAAAATTATAATTTTACTTGAAAAAGAAAATATAGACGTTAATATTTAAGGAATGTTACAGAGCAAAATGTTAGATTTGGACACCAAGTAACTGACACTGTAATAACTGTAAATAAAAAGTTTACACCAATTACTTAAAAGACTTAAAGGTGTTATCAATATTTTATAGAAAAAAAATCTGACTAAAATCATATTTACTTTGTTGGTTAGCCATTTGTATAAAGACCATTCAGTTCCTAGGATAGGAAAACCAGGCAGTCCAAGATGTCTGAAAAAAAAAAAATCTTGCGAAAGAATATCACTTCTAATATCAAAGAATGATGATTGTAGACATACTTATTTGGAGAAGCAGGAGGCCTATCACCTTTGCGAAGGGTAACTGATCAGATTTGACCTTGAACAACTGTACTCAGCTTCGAGCTTTTGCTCAGAGCGTTTATGCCTCAACTGAAAGGAACGCAATTTAACCATACAAGAAACCCTTTCTGGTACAATTCAGGAACATAAATGGTGGTCTAACCTTAAATCTGCACTCTTCGGTGTAGATGCAAAAGTTCCTCCTTTACTTAAACCAGATGGCTCATTCACTCACTGTCCAAAGGAAAAGGCAACCCTTTTGTCTGATGTTTTTGACAGTAAACAGAGAAATGAAAGACTTGACTTCCTCATTCCTGTTTTCCTGAGGCTAAACTAACTAGTTTAGCTTTTCAATCTCATGAGAATAAAGCTCTGTTGATGGACCTTGATTCTTATGGAGGTATAGACCCAAATGGTATTTTTCCTTTGTTTTTTATAAAGACAGCAGATATCTTAGCTCCAAAGTTATCTGTCATTTTGCGGAAGTTAGCAAGAAGAGGAGCTTTTAGCACTTGTTGGAGAATTGGTAATGTTACTTCTCTCAGTAAATGTGTTTGTGGTAGCTCAATTCCCACTGATTACCGCCCGATTTCCATAACTCCCATATCATATAAAGTGTTTGAACGACTACTGGCAAAACGTCTTAATAGGTTTGCTGAAGGTAATCACCTACTCCCTAGTTTGCAATTAGGTTTTCGTAAAGGCCTTGGAACATGTGATGCCCTTCTTACAATCTCCAATCCTGTACAAAAATCCCTTAATAGTGGTCAGGAAGTTGATTTTATTGTTGCCTTTGACCGTGTTAATCACGAGGCCCTTGTTTTCAAAATGAAACAGATGAAAGTGGGGTGAGTCGTTTCTTAGCATTATTATTGATTTTTTAAGTAATAGATCTCAAAGAGTTGTTGTTGATGAGCACCATAGTGAGTATAGTAATGTGATATCTTGTGTTCCACAGGGTAGTGTTCTTGGCCCATTACTTTCATACTATATACACATGACATGTGGTTTGGCCTAGAAAACAAGCTTGTCGCATATGCAGAAGATGCTATTCTCTTTACATCAATTCCATCCCCTGAATGTAGATCTGGGGTTGGTGAATTCCTTAATAGAGATTTAGCTAAAATTAGTGCATGATGCAAATTATGAGGTATGAAGTTTAATCCTAACAAAACTCAAAGTATGATTGTAAGTAGGTCAAGGACGGTGGCTCCTCAACATCCGGATCTCAGTATTGATAATGTTTCTTTAAATTTGTGACTCTTTTAAAATTTTACGTGTGATTCTCGACAGCAAATTTGCTTTTGAGAAACACATTAGATCTCTGTGTTCTTCAATTTCACAAAAAATTGGCTTATTGAGAAAGTCTTTTAAGAATTTCGGTGATCAATCTATCTGAAAAAAAGTTTTTATTCTTTCATTCTACCTTGTTTTGAGTATTGTTCTCCTGTCTCGTGTTCAGCTGCTGATTCTCATCTTAATTTTTGGACAGAAACTTACTGTCTATTAAATTTCTTATTCCTGATCTAGATATTAATCTTTGGCACCGTCGTTCAATTAGTTCATTATGCATGTTGCATAAGGTTTTTCATAACTCTGACCATCCTTTACATTCAGATCTCCCTGGACAATTCTATCCTGTTCGTAATACTAGGCAGGCAGTTAATTCTAATAGCCAGGCCTTCTCCATCATATCTGTTTTGACGCTGTTACTGTTTTTAGAATATATTATTAATTTATTCTAATCACTTATTTATTTCCTTATTTCCTTTCCTCACTGGGCTTTTTTTCCCTGTTGGATTCTTGGGCTTACAGCATCTTGCTTTTCCAACTAGGGTTGTAGTTTGGCTAATAATAATAATAATAATAATAATAATAATAATAATAATAATAATAATAATAATATAATAATAATAATAATAATAATAATAATAATAATAATAATAATAATAATAATAACAATAATAATGATAATAATAATTACAAATACATGACAGTCAAACCCGACTATCTTGTTATCCTAAATCAATAGTGAAAAAAATAATACACATAAAAGAAATAATTGGATATGACTGTCAAAATCATGGACTGAGGGGCCAGGCAGCTGAAGGGATACTCATTCTTGAAGCTCTTCATGTCATGCATGAAAAGATAACATCAACCTATTCAATAGAAGTTAATTTTTAGCAATCTTGATCCAAAAAATAATTAGCGGTCATCATATATGGTACAAAGGACTCACACATGTTCCACTAGAGTCTGTTTTTGGTCTTTCTGTGCTAGTCCACAGCTGCAAACTTTCTTAGCTCGTACATCCATAGTCTTTTCTACCTTCCCTTGCTCCTTTTTACCATCTCTAGGGAACCATTCAGTTATTTTTATTGTCCATCTTTATATGTCATTCTCACTGTATGTCCCGCCTACGTCCATTTATTTGTTTTTACATGTTAAAACTGGTAGACGAGAATGACCATGAATTGGAGGTTAATCAGTTGTTGTTTGCAGATGATACTGTACTGGTTGCAGACACAGAAGAGAAGCTTGACCGACTAGTGACAGAATTTGGAAGGGTGTGTGAGAGAAGGAAGTTGAGAGTTAATGTGGGTAAGAGTAAGGTTATGAGATGTACGAGAAGGGAAGGTGGTGCAAGGTTGAATGTCATGTTGAATGGAGAGTTACTTGAGGAGGTGGATCAGTTTATGTACTTGGGGTCTATTGTTGCAGCAAATGGTGGAGTGGAAGCAGATGTACGTCAGAGAGTGAATGAGGGTTGCAAAGTGTTGGGGGCAGTTAAGGGAGTAGTAAAAAATAGAGGGTTGGGCATGAATGTAAAGAGAGTTCTATATGAGAAAGTGATTGTACCAACTGTGATGTATGGATCGGAGTTGTGGGGAATGAAAGTGATGGAGAGACAGAAATTGAATGTGTTTGAGATGAAGTGTCTAAGGAGTATGGCTGGTGTATCTCGAGTAGATAGGGTTAGGAACGAAGTGGTGAGGGAGAGAACGGGTGTAAGAAATGAGTTAGCGGCTAGAGTGGATATGAATGTGTTGAGGTGGTTTGGCCATGTTGAGAGAATGGAAAATGGTTGTCTGCTAAAGAAGGTGAGGAATACAAGAGTTGATGGGAGAAGTACAAGAGGAAGGCCAAGGTTTGGGTGGATGGATGGTATGAAGAAAGCTCTGGGTGATAGGAGGATAGATGTGAGAGAGGCAAGAGAGCGTGCTAGAAATAGGAATGAATGGCGAGCGATTGTGATGCAGTTCCAGTAGGCCCTGCTGCTTCCTCCGGTGCCTTAGATGACCGTGGAGGTAGCAGCAGTAGGGGAGTAAGCATTATGAAGCTTCATCTGTGGTGGAAATGTTGGAGGTTGGGCTGTGGCACCCTAGCCAGTACCAGCTGAACTCGGTTGAGTCCCTGATTGGGCTGAAGGAACATAGAGAGTAGAGGTCCCCTTTTTGTTTGTTTCATTGTTGGTGTCGGCTACCCCCCAAAATTGGGGGAAGTGCCTTGGTATATGGATGGACATGTAGAATATCCTCTACTCTAGTTTGCGCTACATATCCATGTTGCTCTTTGTCAGTCTCTTTGTGTTTGATTACCATCATTATTCTTTCCACATCTCTCTGAGTTGTAACCAGCTTATGTTCTAAGGCTTTAGTAATACTGGTAGGGCCATCCCATTATATGGTTTTTTATTTATTTTTTTTTTATTTTTTTACGTAGGCAATTACGTTGGTAATAACCATTTTACAAAAAAGAAAGTGTTGGCCAAAGTGCTATACGCTGCTTTCGCTCCGATGAGATCTTTCTGATTTAATGGTATTTAGTCATAATCCCCTTTCAGGCTCTCCTCTCCTCCGATCAATTGATAGGCACCTCAGTTAAAGCGCTCGAATATTGAATCAATTGTCTTAACAGGCAATCAGGAAGATAAGTTTTTATATATATATATTTTTTTTCAGAAAGAATATTTTCCATTCTAAAAGAAAACATACTTCCAGTGTTAGTGGAATGTATTGCATAAAATAGATCAATTTGACTATTCGTGTCAAATTATTTAGTTTTAACAATTTGTATTTGGAGTTAGTTTCGAATACACACAATATTACGTCGGTCTGTAGGAATATCTCACAAGTGTTTAAAAAAAATGCGTAATTGAAAAATTTATTTTTAACTATTTAAGTACAATTAATTTTTCAGACCAAATTCATATTAACAACTGTCATGATAAGGCTATGTAAAACAGTTGTTGATTTATTTCTTTATTTTAGTCTAAAATCTTTTCTTCGTCATGGTTACTCATGCACTCGCATATTCATCCTTTTCTCTAAAGATTAGGATAATTAACATACTCTAGATAAATTATGAAATAAGAAAATTTAAATCATAAATAGAATCAAGATAAATGTATACCTCTGACAAGCAGTAAAATATTCCGCTTAGAACGTGGTAAATTGCAATTGTATAATGAACAGTATTTGTACATTTTGGAAATATACAGTATATAATGCTATCATAGCCATCCTAGCTACACGCAGAAACGGATATTATGCTTCACCAATATGGCCATTATGGGTGATTATACTGGGATGTTAATCATAGAGGTTTAAAAACTTTCCTCGTAAAAGATTACGGCTCAGTTAAAATAAATTGGCAGAATCATGTAAAGTTTGTGAAGGTATCAGTCTTTCTAAGTTTATCATCTTATGGTTTTAATTAATTTAAAGATTTTTTGAATACGTGGATAGATATTAAAGTATTGAGAAAGTATCACTAATATATGAACCAGCATCTAACCTTTATAAACACTTAAGAATATAACATAATATCCTAATTTTTAAACATTTATTCCACATCTTTGATAGACGCAGCCTTGTTTGTTTGCTTATAAGGGAAGAATATTTTCTTAAATGAAACTCACATAATATGGTTATTATGATAATATATTAGATATTAAAAACAAGACATTTAAGGCACGGTAAATTCAATCGGATATAATTCTTGTCAAAACTTCTGTGAAAAAGTATTAGTGGGATTAAATAAAAAAAATTACTCTCTCTCTCTCTCTCTCTCTTCTCTCTCTCTCTCTCCTCTCTCTCTCTCTCTCTATATATATATATATATTATATATATATATATATATATATATTTATTATATATATACTATATATGTATATATATACATATATATATATATATATATATGTATCGTATATATATATATATATTATATACATATGTGTGTGTATATATATATATATATATACATATATATACATATATATATATATAGTAATATATATTTAGATAATATATATATATATATATACATATATATATATATATATATATATAATTCTTTTATTATCTACCCATATTAAAAAGTAAAAAGGTTTTTGAATCTTCCTTAATTGACAATTCACTAACAGGCTTGCTGTTATATATAATCCTGGGTCACCCTTTAACAAAAGGAAAGAAGTGACAAAGATCACATTATTACTGTACGAAGATTTATGATTATCGAACAACGCGATTCTCAGGTATATCTAATATATAACTACTATATATTTTAATTTTTGCACCTAATATATGAGGTGTTTCGTGGGGCATTCATGATCTTCAACAGTATCTTAATATATTTCTCATGGCTTCTATTTACGGTATTGTATAGTCATCAGCAATTTTTTTTAAGGGTTTCTCGGTATTATTATTCTTATATAGGTTCTAAAATCGGTATAAAATTTAGATATTTAATATCGGTGACCTTAAGGTTAGATGATTATCCTGTTTTTTTTTTTTTTTTTTTTTTTTTTTTTATCTGTGAAATTCGACTAGCATTATACATCGGACTTTTTTATGATAAGGAGAGTTATGGGGTCCTTTGACTGGCCAAAAACTACTACATTTGATCCATATCTCTGCTTACGGTTCGTTTTCCTTTTGCCTACACATACACCGAATAGTTTGGCCTATTCTTTACATATTCCCCTCTGTCCTTATACACCTAACAACACTGAGATTACCAAACAATTCTTCTTCACCCAAGGGGTTAACTACTGTACTGTTACTGTTTAGTGGCCGCTTTCCCCTTGGTAAGGGTAGAAGAGACTCTTTGCTATGGTAAGCAGCTCTTCAAGGAGGACACTACAAAATCAAACCATTGTTCTGTAGTATTGGGTGGTGCCATACCCCTCTGTACCATGAGGGTCTTCCACAGTCTTTTGTTAGAGTTTTCTTGCTGAGTGTACAATCGGGCACACTATTTTATCCTTATTTCTCTTCCTCTTGTTTTGTTAAAGTTTTCATAGTTTATATAGGAAATATTAATTCAAATGTTGTTACTGTTCTTAAAATATTCTATTTTCCCTTCTTTCCTTTCCTCAACGGGCTATTTTCCCCTGTTGGAGCCCTGAGCTAGTAGCATCCTGCTTTTCCAACAAGGGTTGTAGCTTAGCAAGTAATAATTAATAATAATAATAATAATAATAATAATAATAATAATAATAATAATAAATCTCCCAGCAGAGAGGCTGGCCAAGTCCTCAGCAATCCGTTGAGATATTACCGCTAACGAGTTCTTGGGCCTTGTGAATGGCTTTGATAGTACTACAGTGGATCCCTCTATGGTTACGGTTCAATTTTCCTTAACGCTACAAATACACGGAATATGTGCCTGTAATTTTTCAGTAGCTGCTTTCCACTTGGTGAAGGTAAAAAAAAGACTTTTTAGTAATGGTAACGCGCATTTCAAGGAGAATGACACTCAATAATCAATTCATTTTTTCTTGTCCTGGACAGTGCCATAGCCTCTGTACCCTGATTAGAGTTTTATTGCTTGAGGGTACACCCAGGCCACTATTCTATCTATTTCCCTTATTGCCTTTCCTCACTCGTTTATTTTTCCTCTTATAGCCCTTAGGCTTATACCAAGTAGCTTTTCCGACTAGAATTGAAGCTTACTTAATAATAATAATAAAAATAATAATAATAATATAATAATAATAATAATAATAATAATAATAATACTTATGGTAGATTTATATGTTTCATAAAGTTAAGAATGGGTGCTTTACATATTAGTGTTTATCTAGTCACTGTCCACACTTCACGAAGGTATGTAATAATTCCTATACATTCACAAATATTCATAAAATATGTTCTAGAATTTAATCAACCCGTTTTAAAATAGGGTCCTTTATTGTATTTTCATCTATCTGTTAAGGTAACAAATTATGACCGAGATGGATACTGTATCCAAAGAATATTTTTTTTATATAATTTCTTTGTGTTCGTCTGTCTCCTAATTAAAGATATTAAAGAAACCTAATTCTCTTTTCATTACAACTCCCTTCCTTACTATGTTGTTAAAATATGTTTTATAATCTCTCTCTCTCTCTCTCTCTCTCTCCTCCTCTCTCTCTCTCTCTCTCTCTGTTTAAAAGTCCTTAAATGATTCTAATGACGAGTAGCAACCCTTGCCCTGAAGGTCTTCCTGAGAAGCAGAAAGATAGCACTTTTTGGATGACTATACTATCAAAGGGTAACTGGCCTATGGTTTCACACACACACACGTACACACACACAGACACGCATACACACATATAACATATACATTATATATATATATATATATATATATATAAAGATAGAGAGAGGAGAGAGAGAGAGAGAGAGAGAGAGAGAGAGATGATGCAGGTAATCCATTTTTTATAATAATACATTCCATTGCATTCATGCTGAAATACAAAGGATATCAGTTAATATCACAATTTATATTACTTATATTTTTAAAGGTTTTTTTTTTTTTTGTGCACATAAATTTAGATATCATTCCTAAAATGAAACTTTTGAAATTACTCTCCGGCTTTCTGTAGTATACTTCCTGTCTATATAATATAACAAAAACAAATCCTTTCAATAGAATTTTTGTGTCGACGAGTTGCGTCTTGAAAAGCTGAATATCTCCTTGACGGAACAGAGATTGAGATGGGATTGGCATCCAGACGAGCATTGTTTGTGAGAAACAAGGGAGAATCCCCAAAAAAGCTTCAGTCAACGAAATACGAGGGGAAGTGATGGATTCGAGAGTTTGGGCCTTACATTGAAGACAGGTAGACATGTATTGTTTTAGGAGATGGAGACCGCTGATGGGAAACTTAGGGAGGTGCTTTGTGCTGGGAAGTTTGATTGTTTACAGACTTTTGATTTCTATAAATGGCCGCAAGAGTATTACATTAACATATGTAATTGATCTGTTTGTATTCCAAGAATTTCTTTCAAAGGATACAATCAAACGCTAAAGTTTATAGAGTGAGAAAAAATCTAAATGAATATAACAGATGTATATGGAGTTCAAAGAATATATATTTTATTTTAATTTTATGATACTAAGGAAAAATTGTGTAAGAACAATTACTGCTATGTAGTTTAAATATATTTTAAACCATTTTAAGGGTTACATGCTAATACCTTAACGATTGGGCTGGGTAAAATCTTCAAGTAATTAAAAGAGATACTTTTTTCCATTAACATTTAATAGTTGGTTTCGGAAAAAAATATAAATACGATCGTGATTAATCTAAAGTTTTTATATTTGTCACTAGGATAAAAATTTATGCTCAACATATATAAGAGAATTTACCTGATCATAAGCTAAAAATTGGCTCAGTTACGCATCGGCTAGATTAACGTCTATCAAATAGTAAAAGGTATTTATCTATCTAGATATCTATCTATCTATCTATCAATCCGAGTCTATCAATCTATCTTATTCATTAGATCTGATCATCGTATCAATTTATCTATGAGTCTATCTATCTAGCTGATCTATTAGATATATATATATATATATATTATTATTATTATATATATACTATATATATATACATTTCACTGCTAATATGTACATCTATGACAGTCCTTTATTATATTATGATTAAAACTCTGAAAAACTGGATTCAGACATTTTTTTTCTGTGTAATATCTAAATGAATAACTTTGCATATCTAGTTGATAATTTTATTGTTTCACAATTATTCTGCTAAGCAATAATTACTACATTTTGAATATAAGTTTTGAATGGGGTTTTAAAGAAAAACGGCTTCTTCCTATATCACATAATATATTGCATATAATTTTTTCCCGTAAACTGCACAGAAGGCAAGCGTTTGTCAAAATCTTCGCATCGAAATACGTAGATTATTTTTTTATATATAGTGAATAAAAAATTACTAGACCTTTGGACATGTCTTTATTTTGCAATTTTTACTTACTTATTTTAAGGACTGTAGATCGAATTTTTTTCTGGTGGTATATTGAACTCTTAGATAGTGATTATGTTGTGATATGGCCAAAACTGAATTCAGGATATCCATAAAATTCCTTCCTATGAATGCAAATTATTTGAAAACAC
>NC_090726.1:167347737-167370237 GCF_036898095.1 Palaemon carinicauda
TATGAGGACAAAGCCAGAAGAAGGCGACACAGAATTCTTCTGTGTAAACATCCCTGTCAACGTACCTGAACAGCATAATGAATGTTCCCTATATCCACCCAATCCAACTGTCTCTGTTGTTCAAAACACACCTGTTACATATGAGGTAATTACTGGTGGTACGGAAAAGGGAAAGAATATGCTCATAGAAAGTACTGGATATGGCTATACACAAAAGGTATGATCATATTGTGTGAGTAACATACGACTGTAATTAAAAAAAAATGTTTTTATGCAAAAATTATGTTAATAAGTGTATTATTAAAAGACATCTTATTTTAAAGTTGTTTAGTAATAAAAAATAAAGTAAAATTTTCCATGCTGCATATCCGTTGGGTACATGTTGACTTTTCGTTGTTGACTTTCCGTAAGGTACATTTCCTTTTTAGGCTGGCTACAGCTTAAAAAAAAAAATCCAATTCCCATACTGACTTTTCGTTGGGTACGTGGTGACTTTCCATAAGGTACATGTCCTTTTTCGGATCGCTACAGCTTGAAAACTTCTTCAATTTCCATAATGAATATCCGTTGGGTACGTTTTGACTTCTGTCAGTTTTGACTGGGTACGTTTTGGCTTTTGACTGTGTACGTTTTGACCAAATTTTTTTTGGTACGTTTTGACTGTAACTCGAGAAGTAGTGCTATTCTCCTTGAACCCTGAATTGTCATCACGCATTTTAGCACCAAGGTTACCGTACACAGGATCCGTAGCTTCATCTACTTCTCTCGCCATGAAGCTCACAAGGTCCTCAAAGTTTGGATATTCTCCTTGGCTTTTCATGACAACAACATATGTCTTCCATATATTACGAAGATAGAGAGGAGAGCAAGCAAGCACTTCAATGATTAACATTTGGCTATCAATCTCATGTGTCTCCCCCAACTGCTCCAAAGTCATTAAGGAGTTAGAGAGCTCGTCTGCCAAATTCCCCAACTCATCTTCCCGTCTCAACTTGATGATAACCCTCTCTCGTATCAAGTGCTGATCCCCAAAACGTTTCTTTAAAATGTTTTGGGCCACTTGATAGCCTCCTTCCTTCTTCATGATGCAAGGATATATTACCTCATGGGCTTTACCCTTGGTATACTACTTGGTATAGTCACAATCTATCATCAGTTATTTTATTTTCGACCGATTCCTCGAAAGTAGCAAAGAACGAGTGATACTTGATAGGATTGCCATCAAAGCTTCCAATCTCTACTTTTAGAAGTTAAAAGCCCCAAGACTTCACTCCCAAGTGCATTCACTGATGTGGAAACTTCAGTCTTGACAGGCGCTGCTGATCTTGACTCCTGCCTGGAATCCAGCCAATCATAGACCTTCCCCATTGTTTCACAATACATATTCTCTGACTCGAAGAAGTTTTGATCATCGGCCTTACATTCATCTAAATTCTCGAGAAGGGCATGATGGGTTTCATAGGCATCCTCAAATTTCTCAAATACATACTGTATATTAATTTCTCTGTCTCTTCCTTCACTAAATCTTGCTTGCGTTTTGCCATTAATCTTTCAACTTTATTGATATGAAAAGTAACTGCAGCTTTACATTCACGTTGTGTCACACTTCTTTTTGCCAGTTCTTCAGTCATGTTTGTTGATGATCAATGCTTATTCACTATTGCGGTAGGGGGTTGATATTTAAGAATAAACTTGATGTATGAATATAGAAGCCCTTTATTCACGCAGGTACGTGATGTATTGACAGGTGAATCTACAATGGAAATTGATTTTTATTACAATACAATAAGTATACATAGATTTTAGGAAGTCATATTCTATTGACTAGTGAATCTAAAATTAAAATTAATATAAATTACAAAACAATAAGCATATATACATAAATTTTAGGCAATCATATGAAAAAAAAAAACCCAACAGTAAATTTATCACCTAGATGCAATGATACTCCATTGAATAATGAATCTATTAAAAAAAAAATAAAAAAAATTATAATCACGTATGACACCACGCATAAGCTCGGGTCACTTGAATGAATAACATTTGCAGAAAACTCATAAGAATATGCGATTTCTGAGGATAAACCACGCACCACAAAGCACAGTGCTACAACTTGGGCATTTGGAGAAACTAGATTTTTTGAGACACTTTCACTAATGAGAAGGACTGTTGGAGTGAAGAAGGAGAATCATTTCAGCCTTCTCTACACCAAGCATGTACCCTCCTATTGGCTGTGTCCTGTTAACTTCATTACAGCTTTTCTAACAAGGCAATTACACACATTCAATACCTTACAGTATCCAAAAAAATTAAGTAATTGAACAACACCGAGAAATTTAAAGACGATAGCTAAAGACATTCCAAAGACTGAGCCAAAAAAAAAAGAAAAGAGAAATAAAAAATTCATAAAAGAATAATATAACAATACAAAAATTTAATGCCCCATGCTACAATTGCATTAATCTTTTGTTCATTATAGCACAACAAATATAACACTAGCACATGATCTAACTATGTGCAATAATAATAATAATAATAATAATAATAATAATAATAATAATAATAATAATAATAATAATAATAATAATAATAATAATAATAATAATAATAATAATAATAATAATAATACCAAAATTCCATGCTGTGACAAAAAAGTGACCAAGGTGAAGGCATGGGTCTCTTTTTGTTCATATCTTTAGAATTGTAATATTTGCCAGATTTTCATAAAACGTTTTCCAGCGGGCTAATGGTATTTTACTTTCTTCTGAATACCTGTGTTACAATAATTTAGTGTTGACTTTTTATACTTTCTACCTAGAGGACGGTGAAAGGAAGCAAAATACGAACTTGGATCAGTATTTTATATTTTGTTCTGCTCCAGGTAACTACTTGATATTTACTGAAGATTTTTTTTTTTTTTTTTTTTGAGTTTGTATATTCCGAAAAGAAGTACTGAGGTCATCTATTGAAAACCTTTAGACATAGGAAAATACTGACAATTATGACTGTAAAATATCAGATAACTGCCATATAATTTAAGAATTATTTGTTTACATTACCACCATATCCAAACATCAATAACACTAAGTACAAAAAGCCAGGCACCCAATTAAGAAATTTACTACAAACAAAAAATACTCTGGTTTTGCATCTAACAGGAGAATAGTTAAGAAAACAGTAGAGATTTTGTGTGATTGCAACTACGTAGAATATCCTATAATTGAGGTAATATATCTTTTAAAAATTTGTCATATATAATAAAAGTTTTTACTACAATTAGCTCTTAATGATATGGAAAATTTTAGTTGTGCCGACTTGTCTTAGGCCAAGATAAGCGAAGTTTGTCATTCTTTTATTTTTTTCCTGGGAAGGATTCAGTAATACTTTATCTTCGAAAAGAGTTTAGGTATATCTCACATACATATAGATTTTATATAAAGGAAATGTAAAGATTTAATCGGATTTCATAGAAATGTATAACAATCAAAGCAAAAATTCCAATATAAAAATATAAACCTAAAATTCGTCTAGAAAATGCAATAAAACCTAGAAATAAAGATTTTTCTTTATATCGTTAGACAGATTTTTTTTTCTTTTTTTTATGGATGAAAATATTAAAATTTTATATAAAAGTTGTGAAACCAAATTAATGTAGTCTAAATTGCTTTCATGAAAATTGGACGAATGGTGATAAACTGGATGTGTAAGAAAATGTTCTTCCTCAATATATATTCTATGTAAGTGTTTTTCCTTGTTTACTATTCTATCGACGAATCTCCATTCCTGTAACTTCCCCTTCCCTAAACTATCCTGAGTAATATTTCTAGGATTTCCTATCTCACAGTCCCTAATTTCCATCTCGATATTGGCAGTCGTCCTTCTCCATTATACAATTCTCTGTATCTTTAATGCTGAGCCTAATGGGCCAGGGACCATCAGCATCGAGCTGAATTGTTTTTTCTGCTTATACAATGGCAGAGTCAAACTGTTTGGAACGAAAAAATATGTATCCCTGGATATGAGTAGGAGAGAGAGAGAGAGAGAGAGAGAGAGAGAGAGAGAGAGAGAGAGAGAGAGAGAGAGAGAGAGAGAGAGAGAGAGAGAGAGAGAGAGAGAGAAGTAAATCATAATTAGACGAGAAGAAAATTATAATTTTACTTGAAAAAGAAAATATAGACGTTAATATTTAAGGAATGTTACAGAGCAAAATGTTAGATTTGGACACCAAGTAACTGACACTGTAATAACTGTAAATAAAAAGTTTACACCAATTACTTAAAAAGACTTAAAGGTGTTATCAATATTTTATAGAAAAAAATCTGACTAAAATCTTATTTACTTTGTTGGTTAGCCATTTGTATAAAGACCATTCAGTTCCTAGGATAGGAAAACCAGGCAGTCCAAGATGTCTGAAAAAAAAAAATCTTGCGAAAGAATATCACTTCTAATATCAAAGAATGATGATTGTAGACATACTTATTTGGAGAAGCAGGAGGCCTATCACCTTTGGAAGGGTAACTGATCAGATTTGACCTTGAACAACTGTACTCAGCTTCGAGCTTTTGCTCAGAGCGTTTATGCCTCAACTGAAAAGGAACGCAATTTAACCATACAAGAAACCCTTTCTGGTACAATTCAGGAACATAAATGGTGGTCTAACCTTAAATCTGCACTCTTTGGTGTAGATGCAAAAGTTCCTCCTTTACTTAAACCAGATGGCTCATTCACTCACTGTCCAAAGGAAAAGGCTCCCTTTTGTCTGATGTTTTTGACAGTAAACAGAGAAATGAAAGACTTGAACTTCCTCATTCTTGTTTTCCTGAGGCTAAACTAACTAGTTTAGCTTTTCAATCTCATGAGAATAAAGCTCTGTTGATGGACCTTGATTCTTATGGAGGTATAGACCCAAATGGTATTTTTCCTTTGTTTTTTTATAAAGACAGCAGATATCTTAGCTCCAAAGTTATCTGTCATTTTGCGGAAGTTAGCAAGAAGAGGAGCTTTTAGCACTTGTTGGAGAATTGGTAATGTTACTTCTCTCAGTAAATGTGTTTGTGGTAGCTCAATTCCCACTGATTACCGCCCGATTTCCATAACTCCCATATCATATAAAGTGTTTGAACGACTTCTGGCAAAACGTCTTAATAGGTTTGCTGAAGGTAATCACCTACTACCTAGTTTGCAATTAGGTTTTCGTAAAGGCCTTGGAACATGTGATGCCCTTCTTACAATCTCCAATCCTGTACAAAAATCCCTTAATAGTGGTCAGGAAGTTGATTTTATTGTTGCCTTTGACCGTGTTAATCACGAGGCCCTTGTTTTCAAAATGAAACAGATGAGAGTGGGTGAGTCGTTTCTTAGCATTATTATTGATTTTTTAAGTAATAGATCTCAAAGAGTTGTTGTTGATGAGCACCATAGTGAGTATAGTAATGTGATATCTTGTGTTCCACAGGGTAGTGTTCTTGGCCCATTACTTTTCATACTATATACACATGACATGTGGTTTGGCCTAGAAAACAAGCTTGTCGCATATGCAGAAGATGCTATTCTCTTTACATCAATTCCATCCCCTGAATGTAGATCTGGGGTTGGTGAATTCCTTAATAGAGATTTAGCTAAAATTAGTGCATGATGCAAATTATGAGGTATGAAGTTTAATCCTAAGAAAACTCAAAGTATGATTGTAAGTAGGTCAAGGACGGTGGCTCCTCAACATCCGGATCTCAGTATTGATAATGTTTCTTTAAATTTGTGACTCTTTTAAAATTTTACGTGTGATTCTCGACAGCAAATTTGCTTTTGAGAAACACATTAGATCTATGTGTTCTTCAATTTCACAAAAAATTGGCTTATTGAGAAAGTCTTTTAAGAATTTCGGTGATCAATCTATTCTGAAAAAAAGTTTTTATTCTTTCATTCTACCTTGTTTTGAGTATTGTTCTCCTGTCTTGTGTTCAGCTGCTGATTCTCATCTTAATTTTTGGACAGAAACTTACTGTCTATTAAATTTCTTATTCCTGATCTAGATATTAATCTTTGGCACCGTCGTTCAATTAGTTCATTATGCATGTTGCGTAAGGTTTTTCATAACTCTGACCATCCTTTACATTCAGATCTCCCTGGACAATTCTATCCTGTTCGTAATACTAGGCAGGCAGTTAATTCTAATAGCCAGGCCTTCTCCATCATATCTGTTTTGACGCTGTTACTGTTTTTAGAATATATTATTAATTTATTCTAATCACTTATTTATTTCCTTATTTCCTTTCCTCACTGGGCTTTTTTTCCCTGTTGGATTCTTGGGCTTACAGCATCTTGCTTTTCCAACTATGGTTGTAGTTTGGCTAATAATAATAATAATAATAATAATAATAATAATAATAATAATAATAATAATAATAATAATAATAATTACAAATACATGACAGTCAAAACCCGACTATCTTGTTATCCTAAATCAATAGTGAAAAAATAATACACATAAAAGAAATAATTGGATATGACTGTCAAAATCATGGACTGAGGGCCAGGCAGCTGAAGGATACTCATTCTTGAAGCTCTTCATGTCATGCATGAAAAAGATAACATCAACATATTCAATAGAAGTGAATTTTTAGCAATCTTGATCCAAAAAATAATTAGCGGTCATCATATACGGTACAAAGGACTCACACATGTTCCACTAGAGTCTGTTTTTGGTCTTTCTGTGCTAGTCCACAGCTGCAAACTTTCTTAGCTCGTACATCCATAGTCTTTTCTACCTTCCCTTGCTCCTTTTTACCATCTCTAGGGAACCATTCAGTTATTTTTATTGTCCATCTTTTATATGTCATTCTCTACTGTATGTCCTGCCTACGTCCATTTATTTGTTTTTACATGTTAAAACTGGTAGACGAGAATGACCATGAATGGGAGGTAAATCAGTTGTTGTTTGCAGATGATACTGTACTGGTTGCAGACACAGAAGAGAAGCTTGACCGACTAGTGACAGAATTTGGAAGGGTGTGTGAGAGAAGGAAGTTGAGAGTTAATGTGGGTAAGAGTAAGGTTATGAGATGTACGAGAAGGGAAGGTGGTGCAAGGTTGAATGTCATGTTGAATGGAGAGTTACTTGAGGAGGTGGATCAGTTTATGTACTTGGGGTCTATTGTTGCAGCAAATGGTGGAGTGGAAGCAGATGTACGTCAGAGAGAGAATGAGGGTTGCAAAGTGTTGGGGGCAGTTAAGGGAGTAGTAAAAAATAGAGGGTTGGGCATGAATGTAAAGAGAGTTCTATATGAGAAAGTGATTGTACCAACTGTGATGTATGGATCGGAGTTGTGGGGAATGAAAGTGATGGAGAGACAGAAATTGAATGTGTTTGAGATGAAGTGTCTAAGGAGTATGGCTGGTGTATCTCGAGTAGATAGGGTTAGGAACGAAGTGGTGAGGGAGAGAACGGGTGTAAGAAATGAGTTAGCGGCTAGAGTGGATATGAATGTGTTGAGGTGGTTTGGCCATGTTGAGAGAATGGAAAATGGTTATCTGCTAAAGAAGGTGATGAATACAAGAGTTGATGGGAGAAGTACAAGAGGAAGGCCAAGGTTTGGGTGGATGGATGGTATGAAGAAAGCTCTGGGTGATAGGAGGATAGATGTGAGAGAGGCAAGAGAGCGTGCTAGAAATAGGAATGAATGGCGAGCGATTGTGATGCAGTTCCAGTAGGCCCTGCTGCTTCCTCCGGTGCCTTAGATGACCGCGGAGGTAGCAGCAGTAGGGGAGTCAGTATTATGAAGCTTCATCTGTGGTGGAAATGTGGGAGGTTGGGCTGTGGCACCCTAGCAGTACCAGCTGAACTCGGTTGAGTCCCTGATTGGGCTGAAGGAACATAGAGAGTAGAGGTCCCCTTTTTGTTTTGTTTCATTGTTGGTGTCGGCTACCCCCCAAAATTGGGGGAAGTGCCTTGGTATATGGATGGACATGTTAGAATATCCTCTACTCTAGTTTGCCTACATATCCATGTTGCTCTTTGTCAGTCCCTTTGTGTTATTACCATCATTATTCTTTCCACATCTCTCTGAGTTGTAACCAGCTTATGTTCTAAGGCTTTAGTAATACTGGTAGGGCCATCCCATTATATGGTTTTTAATTTATTTTTTTTTTATTTTTTTACGTAGGCAATTACGTTGGTAATAACCATTTTACAAAAAAGAAAGTGTTGGCCAAATTGCTATACGCTGCTTTCGCTCCGATGAGATCTTTCTGATTTAATGGTATTTAGTCATAATCCCCTTTCAGGCTCTCCTCTCCTCCGATCAATTGATAGGCACCTCAGTTAAAGCGCTCGAATATTGAATCAATTGTCTTAACAGGCAATCAGGAAAGATAAGTTTTTATATATATATTTTTTTTCAGAAAGAATATTTTCCATTCTAAAAGAAAACATACTTCCAGTGTTAGTGGAATGTATTGCATAAAATAGATCAATTTGACTATTCGTGTCAAATTATTTAGTTTTAACAATTTGTATTTGGAGTTAGTTTCGAATACACACAATATTACGTGTCTCGTAGGAATATCTCACAAGTGTTTAAAAAAAATGCGTAATTGAAAAATTTATTTTTAACTATTTAAGTACAATTAATTTTTCAGACAATTCATATTAACAACTGTCATGATAAGGCTATGTAAAACAGTTGTTGATTTATTTCTTTATTTTAGTCTAAAATCTTTTCTTCGTCATGGTTACTCATGCACTCGCATATTCATCCTTTTCTCTAAAGATTAGGATAATTAACATACTCTAGATAAAATTATGAAATAAGAAAATTTAAATCATAAATAGAATCAAGATAAATGTATACCTCTGACAAGCAGTAAAATATTCCCTTAGAACGTGGTAAATTGCAATTGTATATGAACAGTATTTGTACATTTTGGAATATACAGTATATAATGCTATCATAGCCATCCTAGCTACACTGCAGAAGCGGATTTTATGCTTCACCAATATGGCCATTATGGTGATATACTGGGATGTTAATCATAGAGGTTTAAAAACTTTCCTCGTAAAAGATTACGGCTCACTTAAAATAAATTGGCAGAATCATGTAAAGTTTGTGAAGGTATCAGTCTTTCTAAGTTTATCATCTTATGGTTGAATTAATTTAAAGATTTTTTGAATAGTGGATAGATATTAAAGTATTGAGAAAGTATCACTAATATATGAACCAGCATCTAACCTTTATAAACACTTAAGAATATAACATAATATTCCTAATTTTTAAACATTTATTCCACATCTTTGATAGACGCAGCCTTGTTTGTTTGCTTATAAGGGAAGAATATTTTCTTAAATGAAACTCAAATAATATGGTTATTATGATAATATATTAGATATTAAAAACAAGACATTTAAGGCACGGTAAATT
Organism: Palaemon carinicauda; assembly: GCF_036898095.1. Lineage (NCBI taxonomy): Eukaryota > Metazoa > Arthropoda > Malacostraca > Decapoda > Palaemonidae > Palaemon > Palaemon carinicauda. The sequence goes on from NC_090726.1 coordinate 167,357,151, forward strand.
CAATCGGATATAATTCTTGTCAAAACTTCTGTGAAAAAGTATTAGTGGGATTAAATAAAAAAAATTACTCTCTCTCTCTCTCTCTCTCTCTCTCTCTCTCTCTCTCTCTCTCTCTCTCTCTCTCTCTCTCTCTCTCTCTCTCTCTCTCTCTCTCTATCTCTATATATATATATATATATATATATATATTATATATATATATATATATATTTATATATATATATATATATATATATATATATGTATATATATATATATATATGTATACATATACATATATATATATATATATATATATGTATGTATGTATATATATATATATATATATATATATATATATATATATATATATATATATATATATATACATATGTGTGTGTATATATATATATATATATATATATATATATATATACATATATATATATATATATATATATATATATATATATATTTAGATATATATATATATATATATATATATATATATATATATATATATATATATATATATATATATATATATATATATATAATTCTTTTATTATCTACCCATATTAAAAAGTAAAAAGGTTTTTGAATCTTCCTTAATTGACATTCACTAACAGGCTTGCTGTTATATATAATCCTGGGTCACCCTTTAACAAAAGGAAAGAAGTGACAAAGATCACATTATTACTGTACGAAGATTTATGATTTATCGAACAACGCGATTCTCAGTTATATATGATATATAACTACTATATATTTTAATTTTTGCACCTAATATATGAGGTGTTTCGTGGGGCATTCATGATCTTCAACAGTATCTTAATATATTTCTCATGCTTCTATTTACGGGTATTGTATAGTCATTAGCAATTTTTTTTAAGGTTTCTCGGTATTATTATTCTTATATAGGTTCTAAATTCGGTATAAAATTTAGATATTTTAATATCGGTGACCTTAAGGTTAGATGATTATCCTGTTTTTTTTTGTTTTTTTTATCTGTGAAATTCGACTAGCATTATACATCGACTTTTTTATGATAAGGAGAGTTATGGGGTCCTTTGACTGGCCAAAAACTACTACATTTGATCCATATCTCTGCTTACGGTTCGTTTTCCTTTTGCCTACACATACACCGAATAGTTTGGCCTATTCTTTACATATTCCCCTCTGTCCTTATACACCTAACAACACTGAGATTACCAAACAATTCTTCTTCACCCAAGGGGTTAACTACTGTACTGTTACTGTTTAGTGGTCGCTTTCCCCTTGGTAAGGGTAGAAGAGACTCTTTTGCTATGGTAAGCAGCTCTTCAAGGAGGACACTACAAAATCAAACCATTGTTCTGTAGTATTGGGCGGTGCCATACCTTCTGTACCATGGTCTTCCACTGTCTTTGGTTAGAGTTTTCTTGCTTGAGTGTACAATCGGGCACACTATTTTATCTTATTTCTCTTCCTCTTGTTTTGTTAAAGTTTTCATAGTTTATATAGGAAATATTAATTCAAATGTTGTTACTGTTCTTAAAATATTCTATTTTCCCTTCTTTCCTTTCCTCAACGGGCTATTTTCCCTGTTGGAGCCCCTGAGCTAGTAGCATCCTGCTTTTCCAACAAGGGTTGTAGCTTAGCAAGTAATAATAATAATAATAATAATAATAATAATAATAATAATAATAATAATAATAATAAATCTCCCAGCAGAGAGGCTGGCCAAGTCCTCAGCAATCCGTTGAGATATTACCGCTAACGAGTTCTTGGGCCTTTGAATGGCTTGATAGTACTACACTGGATCCCTCTATGGTTACGGTTCAATTTTCCTTAGCCTACAAATACACGGAATAATGTGGCCTGTAATTTTTCAGTAGCTGCTTTCCACTTGGTGAAGGTAAAAAAAAGACTTTTTAGTAATGGTAAGCAGCATTTCAAGGAGAATGACAATCAATAATCAATTCATTTTTTTCTTGTCCTGGACAGTGCCATAGCCTCTGTACCCTGATTAGAGTTTTATTGCTTGAGGGTACACCCAGGCCACTATTCTATCTATTTCCTTATTTCCTTTCCTCACTCGTTTATTTTCCTTTTATAGCCCTTAGGCTTATACCAAGTAGTTTTTCCGACTAGAATTGAAGCTTACTTAATAATAATAATAAAAATAATAATAATAATAATAATAATAATAATAATACTTATGGTAGATTTATATGTTTCATAAAGTTAAGAATGGGTGCTTTACATAGTAGTGTTTATCTAGTCACTGTCCACACTTCACGAAGGTATGTAATAATTCCTATACATTCACAAATATTCATAAAAATATGTTCTAGAATTTAATCAACCGTTTTTAAAATAGGGTCCTTTATTGTATTTTCATCTATCTGTTAAGGTAACAAATTATGACCGAGATGGATACTGTATCCAAAGAATATTTTTTTTTTATATAATTTCTTTGTGTTCGTCTGTCTCCTAATTAAAGATATTAAAGAAACCTAATTCTCTTTTCATTACAACTCCCTTCCTTACTATGTTTTAAAAATATGTTTTATAATCTCTCTCTCTCTCTCTCTCTCTCTCTCTCTCTCTCTCTCTCTCTCTCTCTCTCTCTCTCTCTCTCTCTCTCTCTGTGTTTAAAAGTCCTTAAATGATTCTAATGACGAGTAGCAACCTTGCCCTTGAAGTCTTCCTGAGAAGCAGAAAGATAGCACTTTTTGGATGACTATACTATCAAAGGGTAACTGGCCTATGGTTTCACACACACACACACGTACACACACACAGACACGCATACACACATATATACATATACATTATATATATATATATATATATATATATATATATATATATATATATATATATATATATATATATATATATATAAAGATAGAGAGAGAGAGAGAGAGAGAGAGAGAGAGAGAGAGAGAGAGAGAGAGAGCGAGAGAGAGAGAGAGAGATGATGCAGGTAATCCATTTTTTATAATTATACATTCCATTGCCTTCATGCTGAAATACAAAGGATATCAGTTAATATCACAATTTATATTACTTTATATTTTTAAAGTTTTTTTTTTTTGTGCACATAAATTTAGATATTATTCCTAAAATGAAACTTTTTAAATTACTCTCCGCTTTCTGTAGTATACTTCCTGTCTATATAATATAACAAAAACAAATCCTTTCAATAGAATTTTGTGTCGACGAGTTGCGTCTTGAAAAGCTGAATATCTCCTTGACGGAACAGAGATTGAGATGGGATTGGCATCCAGACGAGCATTGTTTGTGAGAACAAAGGGAGAAATCCCCAGAAAAGCTTCAGTCAACGAAATACGAGGGGAAGTGATGGATTCGAGAGTTTGGGCCTTACATTGAAGACAGGTAGACATGTATTGTTTTAGGAGATGGAGACCGCTGATGGGAAACTTAGGGAGGTGCTTTGTGCTGGGAAGTTTGATTGTTTACAGACTTTTGATTTCTATAAATGGCCGCAAGAGTATTACATTAACATATGTAATTGATCTGTTTGTATTTCCAAGAATTTTTTTCAAAGGATACAATCAAACGCTAAAGTTTATAGAGTGAGAAAAAATCTAAATGAATATAACAGATGTATATGGAGTTCAAAGAATATATATTTAATTTTAATTTTATGATACTAAGGAAAAATTGTGTAAGAACAATTACTGCTATGTAGTTTAAATATATTTTAAACCATTTAAGGTTACATGCTAATACCTTTAACGATTGGGCTGGTAAAATCTTCAAGTAATTAAAAGAGATACTTTTTTCCATTAACATTTAATAGTTGGTTTCGGAAAAAAATATAAATACGATCGTGATTAATCTAAAGTTTTTATATTTGTCACTAGGATAAAAATTTATGCTCAACATTTATAAGAGAATTTACCTTATCATAAGCTAAAAATTGGCTCAGTTACGCATCGCTAGATTAACGTCTATTCAAAATAGTAAAAGTATTTATCTATCTATATATCTATCTATCTATCTATCAATCTATCTATCCATTTATCTATTCATATATCTATCTATCTATCAATTTATCTATCTATCTATCTATCTATATATATATATATATATATATATATATATATATATATATATATATATATATATATATATATATATTTATATATATATATATATATATATATATATATATATATTTATATATATATACATATATATATATATATATATATATATATATATATATATATATATATATTTATATATATATATATATATATATATATATATATATATATATATATATATATATATATACATACATATATATATATATATATATATATATATATATATATATATATATATATATACATTTCACTGCTAATATGTACATCTATGACAGTCCTTTATTATATTATGATTAAAACTCTGAAAAATTGGATTCAGACAATTTTTTTTTCTGTGTAATATCTAAATTAATAACTTTGCATATCTAGTTGATAATTTTATTGTTTCACAATTATTCTCTAAGCAATAATTACTACATTTTGATTATAAGTTTTGAATGGGGTTTTAAAGAAAAACGGCTTCTTCCTATATCACATAATATATTGCATATAATATTTTCCCCGTAAACTGCACAGAAAGCAAGCGTTTGTCAAAAACTTCGCATCGAAATACGTAGATTATTTTTTTATATATAGTGAATAAAAATTACTAGACCTTTGACATGTCTTTATTTTGCAATTTTTACTTACTTATTTTTAAGGAACTGTAGATCGAATTTTTTTCTGGTGGTATATTGAACTCTTAGATATGATTATGTTGTGATATGGCAAAACTGAATTCAGGATATCCATAAAATTCCTTCCTATGAATGCAATTATTTGAAAACACCGATTATTAAAGCTTTTTTCATGAATATATTTAATTGCTCCATTAATGAACCTTGTTCTATTTCCTTACCGATTGCAGCGAATAAATAGGTCTATGTTTTCAAGGAAACACTGGGAAAAAGACAGTAATCTTATTACGGAATTCACTTAATGTTAGTAAAAGAACTTCGCATGCCAAAAGACTAGGGGACACTAAATCAAATTATAGCAACACAAAATATTAATTTTGTCTTTCAGTCTAGAAAATATTTCCTATGACAGACAATGAATTGAGTTATTGAGCTTCAGAGATTGACGGAATAAATCAGATCAGGGACTGAACGATTTTTTTATTCATATTAATAGTTTTTTTTTTTTTACTTTACTGTAAAGAATATTTAGGATTCTTTTTAAAGGACAGTTTGAAGCATATCTGTCATATGTGACAGCGAAAATAATTCAATGTAGTCAAGAACAACGAGGGATTTACTTTACGGATATTTATTTATTTATTTATTTATTTATTTATTTATTTTTTTTTTTTTAAGAACGTCTGCATATGTATTTAAATGATCCACAATATGGATGACTATGTCTTATTTTAATGGTTAAGCGTCGTTGTCTATTGTTCTAGATTCACTTAGCAACAAAATATTTCCATATCGGGAAAATATTTTCTGAATGATAAACATGAGGGCAATCAATTCGAACTTACATTGTTTTTTTTTTTTTTTTTTTATACACTGATATTATTTCACCATATGCCTTCAATAAGTAGATTTTCTCAAGCAGTGGTCATTCGCTATAGAGCGTAGAAAGTAATACTTACCGAACACATTAATAACGTTAGAGATAATAAGGGCATCATATGCTCCACGGCCTTTGTGGAAGCCAAACTGCAAACTAAAGAGCAGATGATTACTTTTAGCATGCCTATTTAGACGATCTCCAAAAAGACGCTCAGAAACTTTAGACGGTAGGGGATTTATTGAAATTGGGTGGTAATCAGCAGGGCTTTTATTATTATTATTATTATTATTATTATTATTATTATTATTATTATTATATTACTAGCTAAGATACAACCTTAGTTGGAAAAGCAATATGCTATATGCCCAAGGGCTCCAGCAGGGAAAAATAGCCCAGTGAGGAAAGGAAATAAGGAAATAAATAAATGATGAGAATAAATTAACAATATATCATTCTAAAAACAGTAACAGCGTCAAAACAGATATGTCCTATATAAACTATTAACAACGTCAAAAACAAATATGTCATATATAAACTATAAAAAGACTCATGTCAGACTGGTCAACATTAACACCTTTGCTCCAACTTTGAATTTTTGAAGTTTTACTGATTCAACTACCCGATTAGGAAGATCATTCCACAACTTGGTAACAGCTGGAATAAAACTGCTAGAATACTGTTCAGTATTGAGCCTCATGATGGAGACCTGGCTACTAGAATTAACTGCCTGCCTAGTATTACGAACAGGATAAAATTGTCCAGGGAGATCTGAATGTAAAGGATGGTCAGAGTTATTAAAAATCTTATACAACATGCATAATGAACTAAATGAACGACGGTGCCATAGATTAATATCTACATTAGGAATAAGAATAGATTGATCACCGACAATCTTGTAACACTTTCTCAATAAGCCAATTTTTTGTGCAATTGAGGAAGACAGAGACCTAATGTATTTCTCAAAAGTAAATTTGCTGTCGAGAATCACAGTGGTGTAAACATTATCAATTCCCCCACAAGTACAAAAAGAACCTCTTATTGCTAACTTGCGGAAATAAGAGAAAACTCGAGAGCTCAGAAATTAACAGCCTTTAAAAATAAAACAAAGAAAAAGCTAGCATTTAGGTTTACATCTTCATAAGCATCAAGGTTCATGAAGAGGGTTTAAATTTCTGGGGACTGAAAAACTAAACTAGTTATTTCAGCTTCAAGAAAACAGGAATGAGGAAGATCAAGTGTCTCCTGACTCTACTTACTTTCAAACACGTCAGCCAAAAGGGTAGTCTATCCCTTTGGACTGTTAATGACAGAGCAATCTAGGATAAGCAAGAGGAACTATTAAGTGTACGCAAATTTGAGGGTAGGTCACCATTTATGTTCCTGGTCTGTACCAGAAAGGGTTTTATTTTCAAGGTTAAATTGCATTCCTTTTCAAATTAAGCATAAACTCTGAGAAGCAGGTCTTAGGTGAGTATAATTATTCTAAGCCTAAGAAGATATGATCCATTCCACAAATTATAATCCTCATGTTTCTCCAAATTAGTACGTTATCAATTATTATTGAGCCAGGTTGGATTTTTCCTTCACTCGGTAATTTAACATGCTAGAAGGGATTGGTCTATCTATTATGTTAACTATATTTTCATTAAAGGGAATGAAAGCTCAGCCCTTTTATACAACCGTGACCAATGGAAATAAAAAAAAAATCACTTAAAATACAGTTCCAGTCTACTTGACATTCTAAATATATACTACAATATATGATACATCATGGACAGGATGCTCTGTTTTACTAACGAAATCATGGAATGACCAGACATCCTAACTTGACCATCGAACTCACTTTTGAAAAACTATAGGAGTCATTGTATGCTTGGTTCAAAGAGTTACCAGACGTGTGTGTAGTCTCATTCATGATTTTTTCTTAGCCGTGTTTCAGAGGCAAAGGCCCAAGTCATGTCGATTAGCAAGAGAAACTTAATTTAACCTCTCCCTATGGGGAACAGTGAATATGACCTGAATATCATTAAATCAACATCCAAAACAGAACCATGAAAAGAAGGGTACTTATCCCTTATATACATCTTAATTCCCCTTTCCTTAGGGATGGCATTTTCCTTTCAAATCTATATGAGTAGTAAGGTGAGACGAGTTCTTCATTTCAGCATAATAGTATATCTTACTACCTGGATGCACTGACAAAGTCTAGTACGCACTAGTCGTGGATTTTGCTCATATATACAGGCCATATACGACCTTGAAAAAACAATCATCATACAAGGAAACAAACTGAACAGTGAAGATAACAATAAAGATATGTACACGACCACTATTTTGAACATATTGAATTTGCTATCGAGTTATATTGACATACATTAATTTGCTCTGCCATCATTTAATGAATCTCCTGTGAAATATTTGTATATTATCTATTTTCATTAGTATTTCTCCAATATTTCATTGAAAGGAATTTTTATAGACTCTTCTGTTATAAGCTGCGTGATTGGAGTGCAAGATCCTACTAAAGAAGTATAAAAGAGGATATCATACTACGTATAAAATCATAAGGTATTCAAGTATACATATATGAATAGCAATTTTTTATGCATGAGTTTAATCATTGCTGGTAGCGAACTAATAAATGTTTATAGGTATAACTTCATTAATGTTCAAATATATGTTAAATATATTCAATTAACAAACCTTATCTTTTAGAGAAAATTCTTATGATATATATATATATATATATATATATATATATATATATATATATATATATATATATATATATATATATATATATATATATATTTATATATATATATATATATATATATATATATATATATATAATATATATATATATATATATATATATATATATATATATATATATATATATATATATATATATATATATAAATATATATATATATATATATATATATATATATATATATATATATATATATATATATATATATATATATATATATATATATATATATACATTTCACTGCTAATATGTACATCTATGACAGTCCTTTATTATATTATGATTAAAACTCTGAAAAACTGGATTCAGACAATTTTTTTTTCTGTGTAATATCTAAATTAATAACTTTGCATATCTAGTTGATAATTTTATTGTTTCACAATTATTCTCTAAGCAATAATTACTACATTTTGATTATAAGTTTTGAATGGGGTTTTAAAGAAAAACGGCTTCTTCCTATATCACATAATATATTGCATATAATATTTTCCCCGTAAACTGCACAGAAAGCAAGCGTTTGTCAAAAACTTCGCATCGAAATACGTAGATTATTTTTTTATATATAGTGAATAAAAATTACTAGACCTTTGACATGTCTTTATTTTGCAATTTTTACTTACTTATTTTTAAGGAACTGTAGATCGAATTCTTTTTCTGGTGGTATATTGAACTCTTAGATATGATTATGTTGTGATATGGCAAAACTGAATTCAGGATATCCATAAAATTCCTTCCTATGAATGCAATTATTTGAAAACACCGATTATTAAAGCTTTTTTCATGAATATATTTAATTGCTCCATTAATGAACCTTGTTCTATTTCCTTACCGATTGCAGCGAATAAATAGGTCTATGTTTTCAAGGAAACACTGGGAAAAAGACAGTAATCTTATTACGGAATTCACTTAATGTTAGTAAAAGAACTTCGCATGCCAAAAGACTAGGGGACACTAAATCAAATTATAGCAACACAAAATATTAATTTTGTCTTTCAGTCTAGAAAATATTTCCTATGACAGACAATGAATTGAGTTATTGAGCTTCAGAGATTGACGGAATAAATCAGATCAGGGACTGAACGATTTTTTTATTCATATTAATAGTTTTTTTTTTTTTTACTTTACTGTAAAGAATATTTAGGATTCTTTTTAAAGGACAGTTTGAAGCATATCTGTCATAAGAGACAGCGAAAATAATTCAATGCAGTCAAGAACAACGAGGGATTTACTTTACGGATATTTATTTATTTATTTATTTATTTATTTATTTATTTATTTATTTTTTTTTTTTTTTTTTTTTTTAAAGAACGTCTGCATATGTATTTAAATGATCCACAATAGGGATGACTATGTCTTATTTTAATGGTTAAGCGTCGTTGTCTATTGTTCTAGATTCACTTAGCAACAAAATATTTCCATATCGGGAAAATATTTTCTGAATGATAAACATGAGGGCAATCAATTCGAACTTATATTTTTTTTTTTTTTTTTTTTTTATACACTGATATTATTTCACCATATGCCTTCAATAAGTAGATTTTCTCAAGCAGTGGTCATTCGCTATAGAGCGTAGAAAGTAATACTTACCGAACACATTAATAACGTTAGAGATAATACGGGCATCATATGCTCCACGGCCTTTGTGGAAGCCAAACTGCAAACTAAAGAGCAGATGATTACTTTTAGCATGCCTATTTAGACGATCTCCAAAAAGACGCTCAGAAACTTTAGACGGTAGGGGATTTATTGAAATTGGGTGGTAATCAGCAGGGCTTTTATTATTATTATTATTATTATTATTATTATTATTATTATTATTATTATTATTATTATTATTACTAGCTAAGATACAACCTTAGTTGGAAAAGCAAAATGCTATATGCCCAAGGGCTCCAGCAGGGAAAAATAGCCCAGTGAGGAAAGGAAATAAGGAAATAAATAAATGATGAGAATAAATTAACAATATATCATTCTAAAAACAGTAACAGCGTCAAAACAGATATGTCCTATATAAACTATTAACAACGTCAAAAACAAATATGTCATATATAAACTATAAAAAGACTCATGTCAGACTGGTCAACATTAACACATTTGCTCCAACCTTGAACTTTTGAAGTTTTACTGATTCAACTACCCGATTAGGAAGATCATTCCACAACTTGTAACAGCTGGAATAAAACTGCTAGAATACTGTTCAGTATTGAGCCTCATGATGGAGACCTGGCTACTAGAATTAACTGCCTGCCTAGTATTACGAACAGGATAAAATTGTCCAGGGAGATCTGAATGTAAAGGATGGTCAGAGTTATTAAAAATTTTATACAACATGCATAATGAACTAAATGAACGACGGTGCCATAGATTAATATCTACATTAGGAATAAGAATAGATTGATCACCGACAATCTTGTAACACTTTCTCAATAAGCCAATTTTTTGTGCAATTGAGGAAGACAGAGACCTAATGTATTTCTCAAAAGTAAATTTGCTGTCGAGAATCACAGTGGTGTAAATATTATCAATTCCCCCACAAGTACAAAAAGAACCTCTTATTGCTAACTTGCGGAAATAAGAGAAAACTCGAGAGCTCAGAAATTAACAGCCTTTAAAAATAAAGCAAAGAAAAAGCTAGCATTTAGGTTTACATCTTCATAAGCATCAAGGTTCATGAAGAGGGTTTAAATTTCTGGGGACCGAAAAACTAAACTAGTTATTTCAGCTTCAAGAAAACAGGAATGAGGAAGATCAAGTGTCTCCTGACTCTACTTACTTTCAAACACGTCAGCCAAAAGGGTAGTCTATCCCTTTGGACTGTTAATGACAGAGCAATCTAGGATAAGCAAGAGGAACTATTAAGTGTACGCAAATTTGAGGGTAGGTCACCATTTATGTTCCTGGTCTGTACCAGAAAGGGTTTTATTTTCAAGGTTAAATTGCATTCCTTTTCAAATTAAGCATAAACTCTGAGAAGCAGGTCTTAGGTGAGTATAATTATTCTAAGCCTAAGAAGATATGATCCATTCCACAAATTATAATCCTCATGTTTCTCCAAATTAGTACGTTACCAATTATTATTGAGCCAGGTTGGATTTTTCCTTCACTCGGTAATTTAACATGCTAGAAGGGATTGGTCTATCTATTATGTTAACCATATTTTCATTAAAGGGAATGAAAGCTCAGCCCTTTTATACAACCGTGACCAATGCAAATAAAAAAAAAAATCACTTAAAATACAATTCCAGTCTACTTGACATTCTAAATATATACTACAATATATGATACATCATGGGCAGGATGCTCTGTTTTACTAACGAAATCATGGAATGATCAGACATCCTTACTTGACCATTGAACTCACTTTTTAAAAACTATAGGAGTCATTGTATGCTTGGTTCAAAGAGTTACCAGACGTGTGTGTAGTCTCATTCATGATTTTTTCTTAGCCGTGTTTCAGAGGCAAAGGCCCAAGTCATGTCGATTAGCAAGAGAAACTTAATTTAACCTCTCCCTATGGGGAACAGTGAATATGACCTGAATATCATTAAATCAACATCCAAAACAGAACCATGAAAAGAAGGGTACTTATCCCTTATATACATCTTAATTCCCCTTTCCTTAGGGATGGCATTTTCCTTTCAAATCTATATGAGTAGTAAGGTGAGACGAGTTCTTCATTTCAGCATAATAGTATATCTTACTACCTGGATGCACTGACAAAGTCTAGTACGCACTAGTCGTGGATTTTGCTCATATATACAGGCCATATACGAATTTGAAAAAACAATCATCATACAAGGAAACAAACTGAACAGGGAAGATAACAATAAAGATATGTACACGACTACTATTTTGAACATATTGAATTTGCTATCGAGTTATATTGACAAACATTAATTTGCTTTACCATCATTTAATGAATCTCCAGTGAAATATTTGTATATTATCTATTTTCATTAGTATTTCTCCAATATTTCATTGAAAGGAATATTTATAGACTCTTCTGTTATAAGCTGCGTGATTGGAGTGCAAGATCCTACTAAAGAAGTATAAAAGAGGATATCATACTACGTATAAAATCATAAGGTATTCAAGTATACATATATGAATAGCAATTTTTTATGCATGAGTTTAATCATTGCTGGTAGCGAAATAATGAATGTTTATAGGTATAACTTCATTAATGTTCAAATATATGTTAAATATATTCAATTAACAAACCTTATCTTTTAGAGAAAATTCTTATGATGTATATATATATATATATATATATATATATATATATATATATATATATATATATATATATATATATTGAAATAAGCCATATATATTTTTGATATATTAATGTCTGGATTCTCTTAACGACCTCGGGATCAGAGCCCCAGGCGAAATCACACAAAGACAAGAGCTTGGCTCCGGCCGGGAATCGAACCCTGGTCGGCAAGCTTATATAGACAGTGACTAACCCATTCGGCCGGGCTCTGATCCCGAGGTCGTTCAGAGAATCCAGACATTAATATATCAAAAATATATATGGCTTATTTGAATATGAAAAACACGTAAAAATGTGCAAAATTTATCATATATATATATATATATATATATATATATATATATATATATATATATATATATATATATATATATATATATATATATATATATATATATATATATGTATATATATATTATACAGAATAAATAAATA
>NC_090726.1:167397737-167407737 GCF_036898095.1 Palaemon carinicauda
TGAACCGAGTAACCCAACAGCAGGACAGGGTAATCCCCTTCCTATTGTGACACTTGTAAATGCTCGATCTGCAATCCTTCCTTTTCAGGGTCGGGTTAATGGGTTCTTGCCTCAGAATGTGGAGTCATGGATTTCATCCATTGGTGCCCATTTAAATGCCAAACAAATCATAGACCCTTTTGTACAATTATAAGAAGCTAAAAGTTTTAGAGACTTTTCTAAAGGAGATGCGAGTGCGTATTAAAGGGGTGTTTCCTTTCAGGAAGCAGTTACCTGGGATGATTTCAAAGTTAGGCTACGTGCGGTCTATTGGGGTGAAGAAGCCTTGGATGTAGTTTTAACATTAAGAAATACACTCAATCAAGCCACTATGACTCGGCTTAATGTTATTGAGAGAGCAGGTCTCATAGCCGATAGGCTTAATGAATATCAAGATATTTTAGGTAATTCCACTTGGGTAAGTAGAGATAACATCTCCGTGAAAGATTTTTTACGATTAATGTATTTAACTTGCATGACATTTATGTTGCCTGAAGCTTTATAAACAGATAAAGAAACACATGTCTAAGTGTCCTGACCTTGATCCCATGTTAACTCAATTTTTGTAAAAAAGGAAACAAAGCCACAACAAGTAAATGTAGTTACTAATAGTCAAGTTGCGGGAATGACGTGTTATAATTGCAAACGTCAAGGTCACTTGATTGCGGACTGCAGAACGAAATTCTGTTCGATACATAATAGTTTGACTTATTCTTATAGTCAGTGCTACTCGCGTAAGACACAACAGAATCCTAGAAATACACAGTCAATTCCACAGTCAGTTCCATATGGAAATAAAAAGAAAAATCCTCATTTTAATAAGAAGAAACAGCCAAACGTCAATGTAGTTCTGAATCCAAAACAAACAAACAGTTCTTCGAATAACGCTTAGCCTGGGTCATCAAACCAGACCTCGCAAGGTCAGACTAATTTTCAGAATGTGCAGAGCAAAGCAAATACCACATAATTAACTCCAGTGGGGAAGAGAGTGATGTTGGGTCAAGGTCATTCATGTCAACATCAGTAGTATTGAATAATCAATTTAATGTTTTATCAGATCATTGTGAGGCAATAGATTTTCCTATGAAACACACGGCCGAATTAAGTAAATCAGTGCATGCTCCCGTAGATTTGCAACGAATTCATACAATAATAAGCCAAAATGAGTTACGACCAACATTATATGCTGTAAATTTAGAACACAGATCATTTACATTATTTTTTGACTCTGGTAGTCCACGTAATATCATGGATTTGAGGACACATCATTTGTTGTTTTCGAACTTACCAATAGAAAAATCCGGAGTGAGACTCTCGGGTATAGGATATAATGAATTAAATGTAATAGGCGTAACTCATGTTCAGTTCAAGGTCGGTAAGCGCACGTTAGCCGATACATTTGTTGTTGTACAAAACATTGATATGTATCCAGCTGTAATTATAGGATACCCATCTATGGGCAATCAAAACATTATCTTAGCCCCTGCCAAGCACGGCGTGTATATCAAAGGAAAATTCTATAAGTCTTCTGATACCTTAAAATCAGTTTTGGATAAAAAGGAGACGACAAATGAAAAAGTGACGTACGTTGAAGAACCAATAACTTGTCTCACTAATAAAGAAATAATATACGCGACCTAACAGAATTCTCGTTCACCCGTAATATCATCTTGCACGCAATCTATCGAGCCAAACGTACCTTCGAATTTAATAGTGCAAGTAAAGAAAACATCACCTGGATCTGAAATATTAATCCTTTCCGACACTTTGAAAACTAACGGATTGTCCGTCACACAAGCTATTTATACAGTAGGCTCACATCAACAATGTAACATTGAAGTCTGTAATCATTTAAATACCATTTTAGTAATTTACAAAAATCAACATATCTTGGATGTAGAAGTTTATAAACATCGTATTCTTACCGTTGCTGAAATTAATCACGCTCAATCAGTTGCGGAAGAATCCCTTTTGCAATCTATTAAAAATGAAATCAATAAAGACATTCAAGACAAAGAAATTTAACAGAAAATTTTTGTACTTTTAACTGAATATCATGATGTTTTTTCCACTACGGATGGATCCTTAGGAAAAACAAATGTGATCGAGCATCAAATAAGGTTAAAGGACAAGCAGAAAATTATCTATGTACCCTCGTACACACTCCCTATGAAATTCCAGAATGAAATAAATGATGAAGTAGGTAAAATGCTAGAAGAAAGAGTCATTAGAAAATGGAACAGCCCTTATAATTTTCCATCAATAGTTGTACCGAAAAAACATCGAACATGGCGTATCTGCGTAGACTTCCGTCGCCTAAACGAGGAGATGATCCCTGATCGATTCCCAGTGCCATGTACTGACGATATTTTATCTTTGTTAGGTAATAATAAATATTTTACCAGTTTGGACTTACTTAAAGGTTTTCACCAGATATCATTAGAAGAAAATAATATCCCATACACAGCCTTCAGCACAGCTAGGGGACATTATGAATTTTTACGGATGCCTTTTGGTTTACGTTGTGCTCCCATAACATTTACAAGAATGATTAACATAGTGTTTGGAGACTTGCTAGGAGATATATTGCATGCCTATATGGACGACCTTTTCCAACACCTTAGAAGAACATCTACGTAAATTAGAACTAGTACTACAGAGACTAAGACAACATAACTTAAGGGTAAAGATTAGTAAGTGTGAATTTTTAAAAACAGAATTAGTCTATTTGGGTTCTCTGGTGTCAAGCCAAGGTCTTAAAGTAGTCCATGATATGGTGTCGGCTATCCGTAACTTTCCGATACCTACTACTGTCAAGGGAATACAGCAATTTCTGGGTTGTAGTGGACATTACAGGCATTTTATACGCAATTATTCAATAATAGCCGCTCCCTTAACTGATCTTACGAAGAAGGGCGTAGATTTCATATGGTCTGAGCAGCATCAACAGGCATTTAATACCTTGAAAAATTATCTGTGCAGTTCTCCTATCTTAAAATTTCCTGACTTCGGTAAGGAATTCTTCATTGCAACAGACGCCTCAGACTTAGGAGTAGGTGGGGTATTGCTTCAGCAATATGATAAACAATTTTTCCCGATATCTTTTTATTCTCGAAAACTGAGAACTTCCGAAAGTAAGTATGCAGTAATAGACAAGGAAGGGCTAGCTATTGTTAATTCACTAGTGCATTTTAAGTTCATAATATACGGTTATCCCTCTAAGGTTCTTACTGGTCATAAACCACTAACCGACTTCTTTAAAGGCTTCAACCACAGCCCCAAACGAACTCGGTGGCATTTGATCATTCAAGACTTTGGCGCGAAAATCTGGTATTTACCTGGGAAAGCAAATATCATTGCTGATGCATTATCATGCAACCCCGTGTCATCTTGTACGGAGCCTTCAGCTGAATTAATAGATATATCAACATCCATGCCTATTGTTAAAACGATATCTGAACAAGAAGATTTGGGCTGGAGTGCTGAATTATTACAGACTGAGCAAAGAAAAGATCAGAGATTAGAAAAAATTATAAATGCTTTGAAAGGCAATCATAAGGAAAAGGAATATATAAAGTATAAGCAGTAGAATTATATAATCAAAGACAATATTTTGTGTAGGACCGTGACAAGGAAAACCCGCAATACACCAAATATAACTAACGACCAGGTAGTGGTACCAATCTCACTTATTTCCACTGTCCTGAATTGGTTGCATACAAATCCATTGCATGGACACCCGGGGTTCTCATTAATGTCACAGAAAGCCAAATCATTGTTTTATTTGCATACGATGCTTACATATATAAAAAAACACATAGCTAATTGTCGCACATGTCAGGAAAACAAAGGGCATACGAAAACACCTGTCAGCCTAGGGGCTTATCCCATGCCCAATCAACCCTTTGAAAGAATACATTTAGATTTATTAACAGGGTTTTACGAGTCAGACAGAGGAAATAAGCACCTCTTAGTAATTGTAGATGCTTTAACTCGATATAGAGAACTAATAGCGCTTAAAACTAAAACTGCGATTGAATGCGCTAGGAAGTTTTACGAGTGCTACATTTGTAAACATGGAATTCCACACATGATAATATCAGACTCGGGTGGAGAATTTGATAATCACTTTCTTACCTCATTGTGTGAATTCCTTAGCATAAAGAAAATAAATACCATGATATATCACCCAGAGTCGAATGGGCTAGCGGAAAGAGCAAATAGGAAGGTTTTAAATATATTAAGAGTAACACTAGGGCGATCAGACCCCAACTGGGATATTGCAATACCTGCGGTACTGAGTACTTTGAATCATTCACATCATACATCAATAAATGTGTCCCCGCACACAGCATTGTATGGTACCTCGGTTAGAACGCCTTTCCATGTATTAATGCCTACAACTAATCTACCAAATCCTTTAAAAGAATGTATAAATGCGAGCAAAAGTCGTTTTGATATCCTTCGAAAGAATTTAGAAGAATCACAAATCATAATGAAAAGGTATCATGATAAAATAGCGAAGCCAACTAAAACATATGCCGTGGGTGAAAATGTATACATACAGGTAAATGTACGTAAAGGACTCAATTATAAACTAACACCTCAGTTTGAAGGCCCATTTAACATTTTGGAAACATTAACGGCCAATAGGTTTAGAGTCCAAAACGTATCCCAACCCACGGATGAAAGAATCGTACCATTGGCTCACATAAGAAATTAAAATAAGAGGGAAAGAAGTGAGGGAAAGATTTTTTTTTTATTACATTATATGTTAAAAGTTTTTCTTCTTAATACAGGAGTAATTACATATATTTTTCTCGTTACAGGTTTCCAAGATGAAGTTTTGGTTGTTGGGAGTGATATTGTTCGCTCAGACATTTTTCTCGTGTGGGATGGGCTCTAAAACTAAAAGTATAGATTTTAAATATGGCACTATAGTTGAAAGACAAGAAGACGTTTTTATTACATCAAGTAATGTAGTTGTTGAAGTGCGAATGCAAGCAATTTTTCTCCCAGAGAATGACGTCACTAGCTTAAAAAGCGCCATTTCAAGGTTTGCTGTCTCATTAAATGAAATGCATAGAAGACATTTTCCTTTCAATACAGAGAGTTCACTTGCATCGACACTAAAAGTTTCAGAGATGCTTTCTGACGACTGGCAAAATAAGACTTACGAGGCAGAATCTTTGGCTCGTGACCTTTTGATGTGGACTGTAGGACACGATAATCTTGAAAAATGTAACCCGTTTATTTTTGCTGCACTAAACATTTTTGGTTCTATTGCAAGTTTAGGTTTAGGAATTTCCAATTGTCTTAAGATTAGTAATCAAAATAAGAAAATTGAATTCTTGACTCATGAAAATGAATTGATTATGTCAGAACTAAGGAACCAGTTAGCTTCAATCAATCAAATTATGAGTTTAGTAAATGAACATTCTAGTAATATCAATCAGATTATGGAAGTACAGGATTTGTTGTCAACGTTAACGTATTATGATTCAAAAATAGATCACATACATAACAGAATTGCAAATTTCATTGAGAAATCAAAAGATTATGTGGAAGCTATCACGTTAGCGACTAAAGGTGTACTGTCACCCCATTTGTTGCCAATAAGATACTTAAAGTTAATTGTGGAGAACAGACGGGAGAAACTAGGTTATATTCCTTTGTTAGACGCACGTAGGTTAGAATTTTATTACAGTAAGCGTTGAAAATAACAGGATTATGATTACAATTCCCTTTGATTCTTCCGATGCCTGGCAATCTTACCGGATATCACCATTTCCGACTTTCATGACGAATCACTCAAATCCAGTAATATCCAGTTTGACAGGACACGTATTGATTTCCCCAGACAAGGAAACATATACGGTCATTAAAGACTTAAATCAATTAATTCACTGTTCAGACGCAATGGATAGAAAAATACGTACAGCTGACTCATTTGAATTCCATAAAAACTTAATGGATTCATGCGAGTTAGGTATAGTGCTAGACGGTGCTCTCTCCCATACAAATGAAAATTGTCTGTATAGGCTTTATCCCTTTTACAATAATAAGTTCAATTGCAGACTGAACAACGGCTCGTGGATACGATACGACAAGGCCGGCTTCAATGTATCATGCCTGGTCAGATCCACGTCCTATTCCCAAATCTTCGTTAAGCAGATGGTTGTATCGGGACATCCCCGAATTCCATGGTGCAAGGAATCAAGACTATCATCAGAGAACGAGCCTACTTCACGAACTTCACGTGGTCAACAACAATTCCATCTTTACCTCTCCCATACAACGAACATGTAGCCAAGCGGTTGATGAAATTGACCGAGATGGACCATCAGTCACCGACTTATGAAGAACGTCTATTTTCCATACTACTAGCAGGAATTAGTGTTACGGTGATGATATTTATCGCCGTTAACATCTTTGTTTGGCGTAGGTTAAGGTACAATAGTTTGCAGCTCAAACAGAACGTTTTGCCATATCCAGACAAAACTACTTATTTAATTCAATTTAAAGCCGTTTGAAAGTGGCCCCTTCATTCGCTCAAAGGAGTAAAAGTGTCTTGGAAAAGTGTTGTGTACGAAAAGCAGTTAGTACACTAGTAATATGTAATAGAAGAGACTATTAAACATTTGCATTTTTAAAAAAAATTTACAAACATTTTAATAAAAAAAACATTTAAAACCTAAAGAAACTATGGGCACCTAATAAAATATATAAGCCCCAAATGTTTAAATAAAGAATCTATGGGCCTCTAATAAACTATATAAGCCCTATATATATATATATATATATATATATATATATATATATATATATATATATATATATATATATATATATATATATATATATATATATATATATATATATATATGTACGAAACCGTGGTACGTGTACATACCAGGAATTCGTGTTTGTGCACTAAAATTGTATCTTTACCAAGGTAACAAATATTTTTATTAATTAACGTATTATAATAATCTATATTTCTGACAAAGGTAACAATTATTCTTTAACAAAGTTACCTAATCATATGTATATCAGTATTTTTTTTTGTACCATATAATCGTTTGCTAGCAATATACCATATATGTGATCTGTATTTATCATGCATTTTTTCTTTGCTTTGGTAGTAGGTTGGCCAGGGCACCAGCCGCCCGTTGAGATACTACCACTAGAGAAGTATTGGATCCTTTGACTGGCCTGACAGTAATGCATTGGATCCCTCTCTCTGGTCACGGCTTATTTTTTCTTTGCCTACACTTACACAGAATAGTTTGGCCTATTCTTTACATATTCTCGTCTTTCCTCATATACCTGACAACAATGAGATACTTAACACTTTTTCACCCAAGTGGTTAACTGTACTGCAATTTGTTCAGTATACTTTCCTCTTGGTAAGGGTAGAAGAGACTCTTTAGTTGTGGTAAGCAGCTCTTCTAGGAGAAGGACACTCCAAAATTAAACCACTGTTCTCTTGTCTTGGGTAGTGCCATAACCTCTGTACCATGGTCTTCCACTGTCTTGGGTTGGAGTTCTCTTGCTTGAAGGTACACTCAGGCACACTATCCTAACTTATTTTTTTTTCTGTTTTTTTTTTCTTCCTCTTGTTTTTTTGAAATGGTGTGTTGGGCAGGCTTAATAGAAGGGCCATGGATGCCTGGTGGTTTATCAAGAGGTTGTCTTTTCCTTTTTCTGATTATTTTTCTTCTCAAAACCATCCTTACTGTCCTTCCTTCAGTTGAAGTGGCTATCCTGGAGGGTATTTAGCCTTGAATGGTGTATCGGCTCCTCCATGTTGACCAGTTTTTCCGACTTATTACTATAGTCTATGGGTATCATCAATCACTTTGTTTATAATTCTATACGTATTGTTTTCATTATAATTCTTGTTAATCTAGTTTTTAAGTATGATGTCTCTTTTTTATTTCTATTAATTCTTGAGTGAAATCCGGGACCAGTACGTCCTAGATTTCGTCAATGTCGTCTTCTGTATTGCAATATTCGTGGTCTTCATGCAAATATCCAAGACCTTACAGTTGCGTCCAAACAGTGTGATATTCTTTTGTGGTCAGAAACTTTGGTTTCTAATATGAGGCACTCATCTGAGCTCCTTATAACTGGTTTTAAGAAGCCAATAATGTTGAAACGTGATGCCATACCTAGGGCCAGGGGAATGGCGGTCTATATTAGGACCGAGTACCCTGCTTCTCATAAGTCCTGCTATCAATGTGGATGTCATGAGATTCAGGTAATAAAATTTTGTGGCAGGCATAACAACTTTTATTTGTGTTCGATCTACCGGAATCCAGACATGGATGATTCTATCTTCGATTGTCTTCTTACCATTATGGCCAAGATACAAGATGATAGAAAGGCTTCTTTTGTCTTTGTTGGTGATTTTAATGCTCACCATAGGGAGTGGTTAAGTTCTATCTTTCCTACCGATCGCCATGGCTTAAGAGCTTTAGACTTTGCCTCTGAATCAGGCTGTGAGCAAATCATAAATGAAGCTACTCACAGGTCTGGTAATTGCTTGGACCTCGTATACACTGACTCCCCTGGCGTTATAACTAGTAAGGTTGGTTCTCCAGTCGGGACATCTGATCATGCCTTGATTTCATTATTAGTGAAGACTGAGCAGCTTGTCCCTGATATATCATATTCTTGCAAAATTTATATGAAATCCCAAGCAGACTGGAATGGGATTTTACATGATCTTTTGTGCTTGAATTGGTCACAATTATATAATAGTGCAAATCCTGCTGTCCCTTTGAATGAGAATCTAGTCAACATAATTGATAGGCGTATCCCTTCTCGTGTGCTAAGGTACCGAGTGAAGGACAACCCGTGGTTCAATGATGATTGTAGACGGGCTTATTTGGAGAAACAGGAGGCCTATCATCTTTGAAGGGTAACAGATCAGATTTGAC
Organism: Palaemon carinicauda; assembly: GCF_036898095.1. Taxonomy (NCBI): domain Eukaryota; kingdom Metazoa; phylum Arthropoda; class Malacostraca; order Decapoda; family Palaemonidae; genus Palaemon; species Palaemon carinicauda. The sequence goes on from NC_090726.1 coordinate 167,406,722, forward strand.
CTGGAACAACTATACTCAGCTTCAAGCTTTTGCTCAGAGAGTTTATGCCTCAACTGAAAAGGAGTAAAATTTAACCATAAAAGAAACACTTTCTGGTACAACTCAGGAACATAAATGGTGGTCTACCCTTAAATCTGCACTCTTTGGTGTAGATGCAAAAGTTCCTCCTTTACTTAAACCAGATGGCTCAGTCACTCACTGTCCAAAGGAAAAGGCAACCCTTTTGGCTGATGTTTTTGACAGTAAACAGAGTAATGAAAAACTTGAACTTCCTCATTCCTGTTTTCCTGAGGCTAAACTAACTAGTTTAGCTTTTCGATCTCGTGAGATTAAAGCTCTGTTGGTGGACCTTGATGCTTATGGAGGTGTAGACCCAAATGGTATTTTTCCTTTGTTTTTTATAAAGACAGCAGATTTCTTAGCTCCAAAGTTATCTGTTATTTTGCGCAAGTTAGCAAGAAGAGGAGCTTTTAGCACTAGTTGGAGAATTGGTAATGTTACTTCTCTATGTAAATGTGTTTGTGGTAGCTCAAATCCCACTGATTACCGCCCAATTTCCATAACTCCCATATTATCTAAAGTTTTGAAACGTCTTCTGGCAAAACGTCTTAATAGGTTTGCTGAAGGTAATCATCTATTCCCTAGTTTGCAATTTGGTTTTCGTAAAGGCCTTGGAGCATGTGATGCCCTTCTCACAATCTCCAATGCTGTACAGAAATCCCTTGATTTTGGTCGGGAAGTTCGTATGATTGGCCTTGATTTTAGTGCTGCCTTTGACCGTGTTAATCATGAGGCCCTTGTTTTCAAACTGAAACAGTTGGGAGTGGGTGGGTCGTTTCTTAGCATTATTATTGATTTTTTAAGTAATAGATCTCAAAGAGTTGTTGTTGATGGGCACCATAGTGATTATAGGAATGTGATATCCGGTGTTCCACAGGGTAGTGTTCTTGGCCTATTACTTTTCCTACTATATACACATGATATGTGGTTTGGACTAGAAAACAAGCTTGTTGCAT
>NC_090726.1:167412737-167420237 GCF_036898095.1 Palaemon carinicauda
GGCAGTTACTGCCGGCCGGCACATGCATTTGAACCAGCGTTCTGCCGCCTTATAGCTGTTAAGTAGTATACTTTAAAGCTAGTTATGGTGTGTGCCGGCCGGCACATAACCTTCTATACTGTACCAGTATTCTTCAGTATAACATATACTGTAAAAAAAAAACTATAGTATAAGTTTTGGTACAGCACTGTGTGTTCTAACACTTTTGTGTTGTCTTGCACAGCCCTTTGGTGTTGCCTTACAGATAAGAAAGTGAGTTCTTTCTTGTCTATTATCCAGGATTTTAACCCTGGATAGGTACGATGGGTCGTTTGCGACCCCGAGCGTCAAAAAAAAACAGGTTTTTCTCACGTGACTCACCCCCGTGACTGAATTTGTGGGTGATCGACCTGCAGGAGGTGTCTCCCCTACACGCTCTAGTAGTGTCGAGATGTGCATTGCTGTAGCTGTACTCCTTCCCCGATTTCTGAGACGCGTCGGGGTCGAGCGCGACCGAGTTTACCCTTCTAAGGTAGTTTGCATAATTATCAAAGTTATTACGTATTATGAAATTGTCGTAGAATGGTGCAACTTGTATAGGTTATCAGTTGTGAAAAGTCTTGGTGGATTGTTTGGCTACCATGTGCATGATTTTTTTTTTAGTTAAAATGTCGTTCATCACCACGAGGACCATTTTACCGCGAGTGCCCCTTTTTCATTTTTTTTTCATTTTTTTGCCAAGTCATTTTTCCGTAAGATATTGCCAAATAGGGTCGTAAAACTTTTGCTTGTTTAGTGTTGGAAAGTGTGTCTAGATGATCTGGCTACCCATGCATGACTTTGTTTTTGTCAGATACGACGTAGTTATTGGTATATTGGGTATTTAACTGCGGTTACCAATTTCTGTTTTTTTTCAATATTTGTAAAAATTACTACGTAGTAAGGAATTGCCGTATATTATTCATTTCTTTTTCATGTTTATGTGTTAGAAAGTGTGCCTTGATGGTTGGGCTAACACGTGCATGTCATTTTTTTTATCTGAGATGCCGTATATTAGAATGTCGGTCATTTTACCGCGAGTGTCCCTTTTTCATTTTTTTTCATTTTTTTGCCAAGTCATTTTTCCGTAAGATATTGCGAAATAGTATCGTAAAACTTTTGCTTTTTTAGTGTTGGAAAGCGTGTCTAGATGATCTGGCTACCCATGCGTGATTTTGTTTTTGTCAGATACGACGTAGTTATTGGTATATTGGGTATTTAACTGTGGTTGCCAATTTCTGTTTTTTTTTCAATATTTGTAAAAATTTACTACGTAGTAAGGAATTGCCGTATATTATTGATTTTTTTTTCATGTTTATGTGTTAGAAAGTGTGCCTTGATGGTTGGGCTAACACGTGCATGTCTTTTTTTTTTTTTATCTGAGATGCCGTATATTAGAATGCTGGGCATTTTTCCGCGAGTGCCACTTTTTATTTGTTTTGCATTTTTTTGCTTAGTCATGTTACCGTAAGGAATTGGCAAGTAGTGTCGCAAAACTTATATTTTTATAGTGTTGGAAAGTGTTTCTAGATGATCTGGCTACCCATGCCTATTTTTTTTTAGCCAGATATGGCGTATATATAAGTATGTGTTCGATTTTCCTCTGATTGCCATTTTTTCGTTTTTTCCCATTTCTTTCAAAATTACTACGTACTAAGGAACTATCACAGAGTAATATTTCATTTATATGTTTATTTGTCGGAAAATGGTCCTTGATGGTTTGCCTAGCACGTGGCTGAAATTTTTTTTTTCTGAAATGCCGTATATTAGAATGGCCATTTTTCCACGAGTGCCCCTTTTTATTTGTTTTGCATTTTTTGCTTAGTCATGTTACCGTAAGGAATTGGCAAGTAGTGTCGCAAAACTTATAATTTTATAGTGTTGGAAAGTGTTTCTAGATGATCTGGCTACCCAAGCCTATCTTCTTTTTTTAGCCAGATATGGCGTATATATAGGTATGTGTTCGATTTTCCTGTGATTGCCATTTTTTCGTTTTTTCCCATTTCTTTCAAAATTACTACGTACTAAGGAACTATCACAGAGTAATTATTCATTTAGATGTTTATTTGTCGGAAAATGTGCCTTGATGGTTTGCCTAGCACGTGGCTGAATTTTTTTTTTCTGAAATGCCGTGTATTAGAATGTTAGCCATTTTTCCGCGAGTGCCCCTTTTTATTTGTTTTGCATTTTTTTGCTTAGTCATGTTACCGTAAGGAATTGGCAAGTAGTGTCGCAAAACTTATATTTTTATAGTGTTGGAAAGTGCTTCTAGATGATCTGGCTACCCATGCCTATCTTTTTTTTAGCCAGATATGGCGTATATATAGGTATGTGTTCGATTTTCCGGTGATTGCCATTTTTTCGTTTTTTCCCAATTCTTTCAAAATTACTACGTACTAAGGAACTATCACAGAGTAATGATTCCTCTAGATGTTTATTTGTCGGAAAATTTTGTTTACTTTTTTTTTGATTGAATATCATCAAATTTTTTTAGCTAAAATATTATATTGTTTTACATTTTTTTTTTCGATTTTATTTCCCTTCAAAAATTTTTTTTTGGGTCAGAATTTTAATTTTATAGTCGTAAAATAATCGACAATTATCCAGCAACCCACCATACAATTTTTATGCATATCCAATAATAATTAGATTAGTAAATAACACCTTGAAATTGACATACCCTTCCTACATTTCAAGTGGCAGATTAGGGAGTCTGAGTCAGTGTGGTTGGCGGCCATTTTGTGGACATATCCGAAGCGTAAGCTGCCCTATCTATATATATTCTTGTTCCCTATAGAATTTGTGATATTTTGGTATATTTTTACCTGCATAAATATCATATTATATATTAAATATATGTATTTTTTTACGAAATTTCTAAGTACTCAAAAAATTACCTTTAGATATGGCCCCTGATATAAATGTAATTTACAAAATAATGAAGATTTTTTTACATATTTCTATTTTAGGATAACATATGTTTATTCCCTAAAAAAAATTAGCCACTTCCTATTTCATTTGGGTACCCAAAAAAATTCATGAAATTTGGACAAATTTTTTTGGCCAAAAAAAGTTACCCTTTTTTTCTCATTTCAGATCTTCACCTCCATGGGTCTGACTTCATCCAAAATACATCAAGATGTGTCCTGAACATTCAAGAATCAATTCCTAAAAGGATTTGTGTATATATGTATAAACATTTTTTTTATGAATTTTTATGTCAGGTCTTTTTTTTTCTACTTAATTTTTTAAAATATTTATGATAAATAGTTTTTCTGCAGATGAGTAGTATTTATCTTTACAGTTGTTTTAAGCATTCATTGAAGTTTTTTTTTGGCAAAAGAAAAAAGGAGGTTACTGCAAAAACTGATTTTTCAAGAATTTTTTTTGGCGTCGGGGTCGTTCGCGTCCGAGTATACCCTTAAAGGGGTGTCCGAGGAGCGTACCTATCCAGGGTTAAAATCATTGCTTAGGTGTGAGCTACACCTGTTTCCTCTGGAAACTTTTCATTGGTTATTCTAGAAGAGATTAACCATACGATTTTATTATCTGGAAGGCTGCAACAATTGGTTGTGAAGGAAACACAAGTGTGTGTCTTTCCTTTCTGATTTGTTATGCTAACTGTGCATATCCAGTGATACGTAGTTCACTTGATACTCATGGAAATTTCTTCTCTTTACAGGAGGACCCTCCGAAGTGCGGAAGTGTTTTCTGCAACGTCCGCAGTAAGAACCTCTGCGGACATGAGTTTTGTAGGAGGCACGCAGTATGCGCTGTCTCCAAGGGCGATCTCCAGTATTGGGACCCTCAGGTATGTACCGTGTGCACTAACCTGATTACTGAGGCCTTTGATTCCACTAGGACGGCGGAATCAAGGGATATAGCAAGGGAGAAGCTTCGTACCTGGGTAAGGGGCTTCCAGAAGAACACCTCTGGACCTTATTTTCCAAGTGAGAAGATGAGGGCGTATCTTTTCCCTAGGGCATCAGCTGATGCAGTGATTCCCCAGCGTCAAGAGGAGATCCCTCAAGTTCAGATCCAGGTGGATGCTGAAGTCGCGGTCGCTTTGCAAGACATCCAGTTGGATGACAGGATGTCTGACGTGGACGAGCGTCTGGAGGAAGACCTCCTGGCAGGAGGCCAGGATGAAGTTCAAGCCCCAGACATTGTAGAGTAAAAGGCCGACGAGGTGTCGGCTACTCCGGTTCAGATCCCGGAGCCTATTCCCTCAACATCGTCCGCTCTCCCAGTAGAGCTGGGACAGGCCCTCTCCTCCATTGTAGGAATGATCCAACAAATGCAGAAGGAGAATCAAGAGAAGGCGGCTGCAATGTAACTGCAGATGCAGAGGCTTGCAGCATCACATGGGCCCCAGAAAAGGCTCAATGTGAAAGACCTTCCCTTGTGCTCAGATGCTAACCCATGGAGGTATGCTGAGCACATGCCGATGACGACTGGAAAGATCGTCATCTCTGATAAGTTGGGTTCAGTTTCCCTAGAGGAGGTGGAATTCTGGCCCAGCAAGGGGTCATATCCGGACTGTTATGTCCGGCTGAGGAAGGAACCAGCTTCAAAGGAGGAAACAGAGCCGAAGGAGGTCATAGTGATGGACCATGCTAAGGCTCAAGCTTTGCTCTCATCCTCGATGAAAGAGAGGGGCTTCACGAACTCAAAGGTAGCTGCATTGAGTAAGAAGCTCCCTTCCTTTGTGTCCTCTCCTGCTAGAGCCTTCCCCTTTTTACAGAAAGGGTTTGTAGCTGTACTAAAAGCAGTCGAGGCCGACAAGCCTTGCCCCTCCCTGGAGGAGTGTAAACCCTTGTCGCTGGCCCTGCCTATGGACCACAAAGACTGGAAGGACGTCCATCTTACGTTCTCAGTTGGGAAGTTGGAGGCTGATATTGCCGGACGTCAGTTCGGCGAGGACCTCCCTAAGCTGTCTAACTTTCTTTTTCGGAGAGAGCTCGAGACAAAAGAAAGACTGGCTGCCTCAATGTCTCTTCAGACTACTCTTGAGACGATGGCAAGTGACCCCAAGGTCCATGAAATGTTCATGGTAGTGGCCAAGACTCATCTGGCCACAGTGACGAAGGATCTTTATAGCTTCGTCAGGGCGAGGAGAGCTTGTAGGGAGTTCGTGTTCACCTTGGCTACGGTGAGGCACGAGCCAAGGAAACTAATCTCTTCCAATATTTGGGGCAAAGACCTTTTCCCTACCGAATTGGTCAAAGAAGTTGTTGATAAGGCCGCCACGGAGAATAGAAACCTTCTCCAGAAGTGGGGCCTGGCTATCAAAAGAAAGTCTTCCCCGGATGAGGGTCCTCAACCGAAGAGGAAGACTATGAGGACTAGGCTACCGTCTCGGCCAGCCAAGCCTCTTAGACAGCAACAGCAACTGCAATTGCCATTGCCTTCAGTGCCCCAGATGGTGGCACAAACCCCGACCACATTCCAGTGGGTACCCCAGGCCGTGTCGACACAGTCCACGGCATTCACCCCAACGTTCGAAGGGCAGTCTACTTCCTTTCGAGCAAAGCCTAGAGGAGCAGCCAGAGGCTCGTCTAGGCGTCCCTCAAGGGGAAGGGGATTCAGGGGTGGTCGCGGTCAGGGAGGCAAGACCTCAGGACGGCAGACCAAGTGAGAAGATGCCGGTAGGAGGGAGACTTCAGAATTTTCGGGATCGTTGGACCTTCGATCCCTGGGCCCACAGCCTACTCAAGAACGGACTGGGCTGGAGCTGGTACAGCACTCCACCTCCGTGCCCTCGGTTTTTCCAAAAGCTCCACCCCCGTTCTGGAGGAGTACGTTCAAGAACTGTTGGAGAAAAAAGTGATCCGAAGGGTGAAGTCCATCAAATTCCAAGGGAGGCTGTTTTGTGTTCCCAAGAAAGACTCGGAAAAGCTCAGAGTCATTCTGGACTTGTCGCCACTCAACAAGTTCATAGTGAATTGCAAGTTCAAGATGCTAACACTGCAACACATAAGGACCTTACTGCCCAAGAGGGCATATTCCTTCTCCCTAGACTTGTCAGACGCCTATTGGCACGTTCCAATCAACCGTCGACTCTCCCCCTACCTAGGGTTCAAGCTACAACGAAGACTATACGCCTTCAGAGCCATGCCATTCGGGCTAAATATAGCCCCAAGGATTTTCACGAAGCTTGCGAGCGTAGCTCTCAAATAATTACGCCTAAAGGGAATTCAGGTAGTAGCCTACCTGGACGACTGGCTGGTGTGGGCAGCATCCGAGACAGAATGCTTGTAAGCTTCCAGTCAAGTGATCCAGTTCCTAGAGTATCTAGGCTTCAAGATCAACAGAAAAAAGTCTCGACTTTCTCCATCTCAAAAGTTCCAGTGGCTGGGAATCCACTGGGACCTAATGTCACACCGTTTCTCCATCCCGGCGAAGAAAAGGAAGGAGATAGCGGGTTCTGTCAAGAGACTTCTAGATTCCGAAAGGATATCAAGACGCGAACAGGAGAGGGTACTGGGCTCTCTCCAGTTTGCTTCGGTGACAGACCCAGTGCTAAGAGCACAGCTAAAGGATGCAACCGGAGTTTGGAGAAGTTATGCATCAAACGCGCGAAGAGATCTGAGAAGACCAGTTCCGCTTCGGCTACGTACTCTTCTCAGGCCTTGGTCCTAAGCCAGACATCTAAAGAAGTCGGTTCTTCTACAGCCACCTCCCCCGTCGGTGACGATTCACTCAGACGCCTCGAAGGAGGGATGGGGAGGTCACTCTCATCGGAAAAAAGTCCAGGGGACTTGGTCCAAGCTATTCAAGACCTTTCAAATAAACTTTCTAGAAGCCATGGCAGTGCTCCTTACCTTAAAGAAAGTCTCCCCACGTCACTCGATCCACATAAGGTTGGTGATGGACAGCGAGGTAGTTGTGAGATGCTTGAATCGACAAGGATCGAGGTCACCACCTCTCAACCAGGTGATGTTGGCCATCTTCCGATTGGCGGAAAAGAAGAAGTGGTACCTGTCGGCAGTTCACCTTCAAGGAGTCCGCAATGTGACAGCGGACGCTCTATCCAGGTTCACACCGATAGAGTCGGAATGGTCCTTAGACGCAGGATCATTCTCCTTCATTCTGAATCAAGTCCCAGAACTGCAGATAGACCTCTTTGCGACGAAAAACAACAAGAAGTTGCCCCTGTACGTGTCCCCGTATGAGGACCCCTTAGCGGAAGCAGTGGACGCGATGTCCCTCGACTGGAACAGATGGTCCAGGATTTATCTGTTCCCTCCTCACAACCTTCTGTTGAGGGTCCTCAACAAACTGAGATCCTTCAAGGGGGTAGCGGCAATAGTGGCCCACAAGTGGCCGAACAGCGTGTGGTTCCCCCTGGCATTGAAACTACGGCTGAAGTTTGTACCGCTACCAGATCCAGTTCTGACCCAGCGAGTCCAGAAGTCGACTGTCTGCGCTTCATTACAGAAAACCCGGACCCTGCAGCTCATGATTTTCTCTCGCTAGCGG
>NC_090726.1:167429132-167431632 GCF_036898095.1 Palaemon carinicauda
GTGAAAGTGGTTCCCCTGTCAGAAGTAATATGCTCAGGGATACCGAATCTTGAAATCCATCCAGATAGTAAGGCAGATGTACATGAGGCGGACGTTGCAGTTTCCATGGGAATGGCTTCAGGCCAACGAGTGGAGCGGTCGATGACGGTAAAGAGGTAACGATGTCCTTGTGATGTGGGTAGGGGGCCTACAACGTCGACGTGAATGTGTGCGAAATGACGCTGAGGTTGAGGAAAGGTGCCCACTCCTGAATCCGTGTGTCGATGTACTTTGGAAGTTTGGCAAGAAGTACAGGCGCAGACTCAATCCTTAGCATCCTTAGAAATGCCGTGCGAAATGAACTTTGCCTTCAGCAGCTGTGCAGTAGAACGGCACGAGGGATGTGAAAGGCCGTGGATGAAATTAAACACCTGTCGGCGCATGGGAGCAGGAATCCAAGGTCGCGGTCTACCAGTACTGACGTCACAGAGGAGGGTGGTGTTGGAGTCTTCGAGGGGAAAATCTTCCCAACGGAGGGACGTGCAGGAAGTCCTACAAGCTTGATACTCTGGATCCTGTCGGTGGGCTTCAGCCAGGGCGTTGTAATCCAATCCCAGTTGAACGGCAGCCAACGTGTTTCTTGACAGGGCATCGGCAACGGGATTCATTTTCCCAGGGACGTATTGGAGGGTGCAATTGTATTCGGCCACGGCGGAGAGATGTCGGCGTTGACGGGTGGACCAGGGCGTCAGACTGTCGAGTGAAGGCGTGCACCAGAGGCATGTGGTCTGTGCGAATGACGAAGGGCGTACCTTCTAAGAAATGGCGAAAGTGACGGACAGCCAAGTGCACCGCCAGCAATTCTCGATCGAAGGTAGAATAACCCCGATTCTGCCTTGGACAGTTTTCTGCTGAAGAAGGCCAATGGGCGGGGCGAGCCTTTGACTACCTGCTCGAGTACTGCACCAATAGCGACGTCGCTGGCATCAGTGGAGAGAAGGAGAGGGGCGTGTGGGATAGGAAAAGTGAGAGCTGCAGCAGTTGATAGAGCCTTCTTTGCATTGCAGAAGGCTGCTTCTTGAAGGGGACCCCACTTCAGGTCTTTTGGCTTGCCCTTGAGGGAGGCTTAGAGGGGAGCAAGAGTGGCGGCAATGGCTGGCAGAAAACGGTGATAATAGTTGATCATGCTCAAGAATTCCTGCAGAGCTTTGACGGTCGAGGGCGCAGGGAAATTCTGAACGGCTGCTACCTTCTCAGGGAGGGGATGGACTACTTCAGGAGTGATATGGTGCCCTAAGAAAGACACTTCGTTGGCGCCAAAGGTACACTTGTCGTACCAGGCTACAAGGCCGTGTTGTTGCAGGCGGTCGAGCACGATGCGCAGGTGACGGAGGTGTTCCTCTTTTGAGGAGGAGAACACAAGTATGTCGTCCACATAACATACACAGAAAGGGAGGTCCCCTAAGATGCCATCCATGAGACGTTGAAACGTTGCCCCAGCATTACGAAGGCCAAAACAGGAGTAATTGAAGGTGTATGTGCCAAACGGAGTGGTGATGGTGGTCTTGGGGATGTCTTCTGGGTTCATAGGCACCTGATAATACCCCTTCAGGAGGTCGAGTGTAGAGAAAACCTTCGCTTTGTGCAGGTAGGAGGTTATATCGGCAATGTTTGGGAGGGGGTAGTGATCCGGTTCTGTTTGCATGTTCAGGTGGCTGTAATCCCCGCACGGACGGAGGGAGCCGTCTGTCTTCAGAACGATGTGTAAGGGTGACGACCATGGGCTGGAGGCCTTTTGGCAAAGGCCCATTTTCTCCATGTCGGCGAACGTCTGTTTGGCGGCTGCCAATCGTTCCGGTGCCAGACGTCTGAATTTTGCGAAGACTGGGGGTCCCGTCGTCTTGATATGGTGATAAATACCGTGCTTGGCAGGAACCGTTGGCGTTTGGCGAAGTTCTGGACTGAAAACTTCCGGGTACGACGTGAGGAGGTGGGCGTAGGCATCCGTGGGTGCGCTGATGTGGAGAGCGAGGTTAGAGGGGGCGGGTTGAAGAGGTTTTGACAAGTACGAGTCTGCGTTGACCAATCGTCGGTGGGCGACATCGACCAGAAGGTGGAAATGAGAGAGGAAATCCGCACCGAGGATTGGCATTGTGACGTCAGCAACGAGAAACTTCCAATTGAATTTACCGTTTCCGAACGATAATGTGAGGTTCTCGTAACCGTAGGTGGGTATCGCAGATCCGTTGGCAGCTACCAAGCGGATGTCGGCAGATGTAGACAGACTACGTTGTGCCTTGAAGAGTTTCCTTGGCAAAAGAGAACGACAAGCACCCGTGTCTACCAAAAATCGCACGCCCGTTTCCTGCATCCTGTAAAAAGAAAAGATTAGAAACATGGGAGGCCATCGCCACAAGCGATGGCCTACTTACACGTTTTTTGGCCACTGACAATCTTTGGCACATTTCTTCACGGTTGCCCCGAATCTGAAGTGGCAGTAGCAAAACTGCGGCGGATGGGA
>NC_090726.1:167454132-167456632 GCF_036898095.1 Palaemon carinicauda
CTTGTACTTCTCCCATCAACTCTTGCATTCATCGCCTTCTTTAGCAGTCAGCCATTTTCCATTCTCTCAACATGGCCAAACCACCTCAACACATTCCTATCCACTCTAGCCGCTAACTCATTTCTTACACCCGTTCTCACCCTCACCACTTCGTTCCTAACCCTATCTACTCGAGATACACCATCCATACTCCTTAGGCACTTCATCTGAAACACATTCAATTTCTGTCTCTCCATCACTTTCATTCCCCACAACTCCGATCCATACATCACAGTTGGTACAATCACTTTCTCATATAGAACTCTCTTTACATTCATGCCCAACCTTCTATTTTTTACTACTCCCTTAACTGCCCCCCACACTTTGCAACCTTCATTCTCTCTCTGACGTACATCTGCTTCCACTCCACCATTTGCTGCAACAACAGACCCCAAGTACTTAAACTCTCCATTCAACATGACATTCAACCTTGCACCACCTTCCCTTCTCGTACATCTCATAACTTTACTCTTACCCACATTAACTCTCAACTTCCTTCTCTCACACACCGTTCCAAATTCTGTCACTAGTCGGTCAAGCTTCTCTTCTGTGTCTGCAACCAGTACAGTATCATCCGCAAACAACAACTGATTTACCTCCCATTCATGATCATTCTCTCATACCAGTTTTAATCCTCGTCCAAGCACTCGAGCATTCACCTCTCTCACCACTCCATCAACATACAAGTTAAACAACCACGGCGACATCACACATCCCTGTCTCAGCCCCATTCTCACCGGAAACCAATAGCTCACTTCATTTCCTATTTTAACACATGCTTTACTACCTTTGTAGAAACTTTTCACTGCTTGCAACAACCTTCCACCAACTCCATATAACCTCATCACATTCCACATTGCTTCCCTATTAACTCTATCATACGCTTTCTCCAGATCCATAAACGCAATATACACCTCCTTACCTTTTGCTAAATATTTCTTGCATATCTGCCTAATTGTAAAAATCTGATTCATACAACCCCTACCTCTTTTAAAACCACCCTGTACTTCCAAGATTGCATTCTCTGTTTTATCCTTAATCCTATTAATCATTACTCTACCATACACTTTTCTAACTACACTCAACAAACTAATACCTCTTGAATTACAACACTCATGCACATCTCCCTTACCCTTATATAGCGGTACAATACATGCACAAACCCAATCTACTGGTACCTTTGACAACACAAAACACATATTAAACAATCTGACCAACCATTAAAGTACAGTCACACCCCCTTCCTTCAACATCTCAGCTTTCACACCATCCATACCAGATGCTTTTCCTACTCTCGTTTCATCTAGTGCTCTCCTCACTTCCTCTATTGTAATCTCTCTCTCATTCTCATCTCCCATCATTGGCACCTCAACACCTGGAATAGCAATTATATCTGCCTCCCTATTATCCTCAACATTCAGCAAACTTTCAAAATATTCCGCCCACCTTTTCCTTGCCTCCTCTCCTTTTAACAACCTTCCATTTCCATCTTTCACTGTCTCTTCAATTCTTGCGCCAGCCTTCCTTACTCTCTTCACTTCTTTCCAAAACTTCTTCTTATTCTCTTCATATGACTGACCCAGTCCCTGACCCCACCTCAGGTCAGCTGCCCTCTTTGCCTCACGTACCTTGTGCTTTACTTCCACATTTGTCTCTCTATATTTTTCATACTTCTCTATACTATTACTCTGCAGCCATTCTTCAAAAGCCCTCTTTTTCTCTTCCACTTTTACCATCACTCCTCCATTCCACCATTCACTGCCCTTCCTCATGCTGCCTCCAACAACCTTCTTGCCACATACATCACTTGCAATCCCAACAAAATTTTCTTTTGCTAACTTCCACTCCTCCTCTAAATTACCAGTTTCTCTTACTCTCACCTCGTCATATGCCATTTTCAACCTTTCCTGATATTTCCTTTTTACCCCCGGTTTTATTAGCTCTTCAACCCTCACTAGCTCCCTTTTACATCCACCTACTTTATTTCCCCACTCTTTTGCCACAACTAATTTTCCTTCCACCAAAAAATGATCAGACATACCGTTAGCCATACCCCTAAACACGTGCACATCTTTCAATCTTCCAAACATTCTTTTAGTTATCAACACATAATCCATTAATGCCCTTTCTACTACTCTTCCATTTGCCACTCTTACCCATGTATACTTATTTTTATCTTTCTTTTTAAAAAAGCTAGCACTCATTACCATCTGTTGTTCAAGACACATATCTACCAGTCTCTCACCATTCTCATTTTCACCTGGTACGCCATACTTCCCAATGACACCTTCTACCTCTCCAGCGCCCACTCCAGCATTTAAGTCACCCATGACAACTACATAATTCCTTCTACCCAGTCCTTCTACACAGCTAGTTAATTCATTCCAGAACTCATTCCGCTCTTCTTCAATTTTCTCACTACCTGGCCCATACGCACTGACAAACGCCCAACATTCCCTAC
>NC_090726.1:167461632-167467695 GCF_036898095.1 Palaemon carinicauda
TGATTAGAATAGTAATATTACATGTTTAAAACAAATGACGTAATATGTCATGTTGGTTGGAAGAGCTGGCCGTGAGATTTGCTATGGTCAACTCAAATTGTGTACAGGATGTAAGATGCTAAGTTGTCATTCTTTCTTAGTGTCAACACATTAACTCTTCGTGTGAAAGTTTGTGACGTCACCGGATGCAGGTGTCTTCCGATTCCGTCACGTGTCTAAAGTAAGCCAAGCATACGATATTTGGGATATCAGTAATTTGTTCAGTTCTTATCTAAACTTCACCAGAATTGGTCATGTGGACCAACACAGCTTCCTCCAGTGATGGAGATGTTTAACTCAGTTGTTTATATACAATAAAACTTAAAAAAACCACCAAGATGTGTTCAATAAACCATCTAAATACATCTGAAAACAACTCATACTCAAATGTGTGCTTAAGACAGTAGCACACCAATAAATGGTGGCAGCGGTTAAACTCAAAGACAGCGGTTATACTCTAAGAATTAGAGAAATATCTTCAAGACTTCAAAAATAAATAGCTGTAAAACCAGAGATATATCTTCAAGACTTCAACATAAAAGCTGTAATACCTGATAAAGATCTTCAAGAACTCAGAACTATCTACAAAAATCTACAATTTTGACTGAGTCCAACGAAAATGCTAACACCAACATATGTTAGTATACAAATAGAATCTTCAATCAACATCCTAGGAAACCCAAGGACTGGCATTCAACTATTGCAAAACATATCCAGGAAGACCTACATTCTACAAGAAACTAGAACGAGACATCGCTAACAAAACATCAAGAGAGAGAGAGAGAGAGACGACTCGACTACATATAAAGCTAAGTACAAAGATTTTGTATTCATTTCAGTTTGTGCAGTGAAGTGTAGTTATCACAAGTCGTTAGTCAAATATTACTGGGGTGAGTGAATTCCTAAACTTTGTTATAAGAAACTCCGAATTCTCATTTAGAATTTTTCTTTCTTAGTGCTAATTCTCATTTAGAATTTTTCTTTCTTTGTGCTAATTCCTTTTTCTTTCATAAACTCTTGGGGGGAAATGTATTGGGATTAGTAACATTGTTGGGGGAATTTTATTATACATATGCGTTTACGCAGTGGGCGTCTGTACTCATATAGATATTTTGATAGGATTGAAAGGGGTCAAAGAGATAGAAAAAAAAAAGAATACAGCAGTCATGGCTCCTCCTGTCAGCCCTACCCCTGGACCTAGTGGTGTAGGCCAGGCTAATCCTCCTCCAATTGTGACGCTTGTAAATGCCAGGTCAGCAATCCTTCCTTTTCAAGGCCGTGTCAACGGGTTCTTGCCACAAAATGTGGAGTCATGGATTTCATCAGTTGATGCCCATTTAAATGCCAAACAAATCGTAGATCCTTTTGTACAATTACAAGAAGCTAAAAGTTTTATAGATTTTTCTAAGGGGGATGCGAGTGCGTATTTAAGAGGTGTTTCATTTCAGGAAGCAGTTACTTGGGATGATTTCAAAGTTAGGTTACGAGCGATCTATGGGGGTGAAGAAGCTTTGGATGTGGTGTTAACGTTACGAAATACACTTAATCAAGCCACTATGAATCGGCTTAATGTTGTTGAGAGAGCAGCTCTCATAGCTGATAGGCTTAACGAATATCAGGACATTTTAGGTAATTCCACTTGGGTTACTAACGATAATATCTCCGTGAAAGATTTTTTACGATTAATGTATTTAACTTGCATGACACTTATGTTGCCTGAAGCTTTAGTGCGGTGCTTTGATAAGAAGTTAATGCCTGCAAGTACGGAATTGGATGTCTATAAACAGATAAAGAAGCACATGTCCAAGTGTCCAGATCTCGATCCCGTGTTAACTCAAGTTTTTGCTAAGAATGAAACAAAACCACAAACAGTGAACGTAATTAATAATCCAGTAGCGGGAGTGACGTGTTACAACTGCAAACGTCAAGGTCACATAAGCGCAGACTGTAGAACGAAATTTTGTTCAGTTCACAACACAGGATCACATTCTTATAGTCAATGTTACGCGCGTAAGACACAACAATATCCTAGAAATACACAGTCAGTTCCACAGTCAGTTCCATATGGAAATAAAAAGAAAAATCCTCATTTTAACAATAAGAAGAAACAACAAAATGTCAATGCAGTTCAGAGTCCGAAACAAACAAACACTTCTTCAAATATCGCTGAGCCTGGGCCGTCAAACCAGACCTCGCAAAGTCAGCCTAATTTTCAGAATGTGCAGAACAAAGCAAATACCACATAGTTAACTCTAGAGGGGAAGAGAGTGATGTTGGGTCAAGGTCATTTATGTCAACATCAATAGTATTGAATAATCAATTTAATGTTTTATCAGATAATTGTGAGACAATAGATTTTCCTATGAAACACACGGCCGAATTAAGTAAAACAGTGCATGCTCCCGTAGATTTGCAACGAATTCATACAATAATAAGCCAAAATGAGTTACGGCCAACCTTATATGCTGTAAATTTAGAACACAAATCCTTTACGTTATTTTTTTACTCTGGTAGTCCACGTAATATTATGGATTTGAAGACGCATCATTTGTTGTTTTCGAACTTTCCGATTGAAAAATCAGGAATCAGACTTTTAGGTATAGGAAATAATGAATTAAACGTCATAGGCATAACTCATATTCAGTTCAGAGTCGGTAATCGCACGTTTGCCGATACATTTGTTGTTGTGAAAAACATTAATATGTATCCAGCTGTAATTATAGGATACCCATCTATGGGAAATCAAAACATTATCTTAGCTCCTGCAAAGCACGGCGTGTATATCAAAGGGAAATTCTATAAGTCTTCTAATACTTTAAAGTCTGTTTTGGATAATAAGGAGACGACAAATGTAACCGTAACGTACGTTGAAGAACCAATAACTTGTCTCACTAATAAAGAAATAATACACGCGACCCAGCAGAATTCTCGTTCACCCGTAATATCATCTTGCACGCAATATATCGAACCAAACATACCTTCGAATTTAATAGTGCAAATAAAGAAAACACTACCGGGATCTGAAATATTAATCCTTTCCGATACTTTGAAAACCAACGGATTGTCTGTCACACAAGCTATTTATACAGTAGGCTCACATCAGCAATGTAATATCGAAGTCTGTAATCATTTAAATAACACTTTAGTAATTCACAAAAATCAACATATCTTGGATGTAGAAGTTTATAAACATCGTATTCTTACCGTTGCTGAAATCAATCACTCTCAATCAGTTGCGGATGAATCCCTTTTACGATCTATTAAAAATAAAATCAGTAAGGACATTCAAGACGAAGAAATTCAGCAGAAAATTTTTGAACTTTTAAATAAATATACAGATGTCTTTTCCACTACGGATGGATCCTTAGGGAAAACAGATGTGATCGAGCATCAAATAAGGTTAAAAGACAAACAGAAAATTATATATGTACCCTCGTACAGACTCCCTATGAAATTCCAGAATGAAATAAATGATGAAGTAGGTAAAATGTTAGAGGAAGGAGTCATTAGAAAATCAAATAGCCCTTATAATTTTCCTTTAATAGTTGTACCGAAAAAAGATCGAACATGGCGTATCTGTGTCGACTTTCGTCGTCTAAACGAGGAAACGATCCCTGATCGATTCCCAGTGCCATGTACTGACGATATTTTGTCTTTGTTAGGTCAGAATAAATATTTTACCAGTTTGGACTTACTTAAAGGCTTTCACCAGATATCATTAGAAGAAGATAGTATCCCATACACAGCCTTCAGCACAGCCAGGGGACATTATGAATTTTTACGGATGCCTTTTGGTTTACGTTGTGCTCCTATAACATTTACAAGAATGATTAACATAGTGTTTGGAGACTTGTTAGGGGATATATTGCATGCCTATATGGATGATCTTGTAATCTTTTCCAACACCTTAGAAGAACATCTACGTAAGTTAGAACTAGTACTACAGAGATTAAGACAACATAACTTAAGGGTAAAGATTAGTAAGTGTGAATTTTTCAAAACAGAATTAGTATATTTGGGTTTCATGGTGTCAAGCCAAGGTCTTAAAGTAG
This sequence comes from Palaemon carinicauda, assembly GCF_036898095.1. Taxonomy (NCBI): domain Eukaryota; kingdom Metazoa; phylum Arthropoda; class Malacostraca; order Decapoda; family Palaemonidae; genus Palaemon; species Palaemon carinicauda. Next base: position 167,465,724 of record NC_090726.1, read on the forward strand.
TCCATGATAAGGTGTCGGCTATACGTAATTTTCCCATACCTACTAATGTCAAGGGAATACAGCAATTTCTGGGTTGTAGTGGATATTACAGGCGTTTTATACGCAACTATTCAATAATAGCCGCTCCTTTAACTGATCTTACGAAGAAGGGCGTAGATTTCATATGGTCTGAGCAACATCAACAGGCGTTTAATACTTTGAAAGATGAACTGTGTAGTTCTCCTATCTTAAAATTTCCTGACTTCGGTAAGGAATTCTTCATTGCAACAGACGCCTCAGACTTAGGAGTGGGAGGGGTATTGCTTCAGCAATATGATAAACAGTTTTTCCCGATAGCTTTCTATTCTCGAAAATTGAGAACTTCCGAAAGTAAATATGCAGTAATAGACAAGGAAGGACTAGCTATTGTTAATTCGCTAGTGCATTTTAAGTTCATAATTTACGGTTATCCCGTTAAGGTTCTTACTGACCATAAACCACTAACAGAGTTCTTTAAAGGCTTCAATCACAGCCCTAAACGAACTCGGTGGCATTTAATCATTCAAGATTTTGGCGCAAGAATCGGGTATTTACCTGGGAAAGCAAATATCATTGCGGATGCATTATCACGCAACCCCGTGTCATCTTGTACGGAGTCTTTAGCTGAATTAATAGATATATCAACATCCATGCCTATTGTAAAAACAATATCTGAACAAGAAGATTTAGGCTGGAGTGCTGAATTGTTACAGACTGAGCAAAGAAAAGATCAGAAAATAGAAACAATTATAAATGCTTTGAAAGGCAATCATAAAGGAAAAGAATATATAAAGTATAAGCAGCAGAATTATGTAATCAAAGATAATATTCTGTGTAGGATTGTGACAAGGAAAACCCGCAATACACCACATGTAACTAACGACCAGGTAGTAGTACCAAACTCACTTGTTTCCACTGTCCTGAATTGGTTGCATTCAAATCCATTACATGGACACCCTGGGTTCTCATTAATGTCACAGAAAGCCAAATCATTGTTTTATTGGCATACAATGCTTACAGATATAAAAAGACACATAGCTAATTGTCGCACATGTCAGGAAAACAAAGGGCATACGAAAACACCTGTTAGCTTAGGAACTTATCCTGTTCCCAATCAACCCTTTGAAAGAATACATTTAGATTTGTTAACAGGATTTTACGAGTCAGACAGAGGAAATAAGCACCTCTTAGTAATTATAGATGCTTTAACTCGATATACAGAACTAATAGCGCTTAAAACTAAAACTGCGATTGAATGCGCTAGGAAGTTTTACGAGTGTTACATTTGTAAACATGGAATTCCACACATGATAATCTCAGACTCGGGTGGTGAATTTAATAATCACTTTCTTACCTCATTGTGTGAATTCCTCAAAATAAAGAAGATCAATACCATGATATATCACCCAGAGTCGAATGGGCTAGTGGAAAGAGCAAATAGGAAGATATTAAATATATTAAGGGTAACACTAGGGGGATCAGACCCCAACTGGGATATTGCAATACCGGCGGCACTGAGTACTCTGAATCATTCATATCATATATCAATTAAAATGTCACCGCATGAAGCATTGTATGGTACCCCAGTTAGAACACCTTTCCATGTATTAACGCCTACAACTAATCTATCAAATCCTTTAAAAGAATGTATAAATGCAAGTATAAGTCGATATGATATCCTTCGAAAGAATTTGGAAGAATCACAAATCATAATGAAAAGGAATCATGATAAAATAGCGAAACCAACTAAAACATATACCGTGGGTGATAACATCTATATTCAAATCAATGTCAGAAAAGGGCTCAACTATAAACTAACACCTAAGTTTGAAGGCCCATTTAACATTTTGGAAATATTAACGGCCAATAGGTTTAGAATTCAAAATGTAGCCCAACCCACGGATGAGAGAATAGTACCATTGTCTCACATAAGAAATTAAAAAGAAGTGAGGAA
>NC_090726.1:167485695-167488195 GCF_036898095.1 Palaemon carinicauda
AAGCTTCATAATGCTGAATCCCCTACTGCTGCTACCTCCGCGGTCATCTAAGGCACCGGAGGAAGCAGCAGGGCCTACCGGAACTACGTCACAATCGCTCGCTATTCATTCCTATTTCTAGCACGCTCTCTTGCCTCTCTCACATCTATCCTCCTATCACCCAGAGCTTTCTTCACACCATCCATACAACCAAACCTTGGCCTTCCTCTTGTACTTCTCCCATCAACTCTTGCATTCATCGCCTTCTTTAGCAGTCAGCCATTTTCCATTCTCTCAACATGGCCAAACCACCTCAATACATTCCTATCCACTCTAGCCGCTAACTCATTTCTTACACCCGTTCTCACCCTCACCACTTCGTTCCTAACCCTATCTACTCGAGATACACCATCCATACTCCTTAGGCACTTCATCTCAAACACATTCAATTTCTGTCTCTCCATCACTTTCATTCCCCACAACTCCGATCCATACATCACAGTTGGTACAATCACTTTCTCATATAGAACTCTCTTTACATTCATGCCCAACCCTCTATTTTTTACTACTCCCTTAACTGCCCCCCACACTTTGCAACCTTCATTCTCTCTCTGACGTACATCTGCTTCCACTCCACCATTTGCTGCAACAACAGACCCCAAGTACTTAAACTCTCCATTCAACATGACATTCAACCTTGCACCACCTTCCCTTCTCGTACATCTCATAACTTTACTCTTACCCACATTAACTCTCAACTTCCTTCTCTCACACACCGTTCCAAATTCTGTCACTAGTCGGTCAAGCTTCTCTTCTGTGTCTGCAACCAGTACAGTATCATCCGCAAACAACAACTGATTTACCTCCCATTCATGATCATTCTCTCCTACCAGTTTTAATCCTCGTCCAAGCACTCGAGCATTCACCTCTCTCACCACTCCATCAACATACAAGTTAAACAACCACGGCGACATCACACATCCCTGTCTCAGCCCCACTCTCACCGGAAACCAATAGCTCACTTCATTTCCTATTTTAACACATGCTTTACTACCTTTGTAGAAACTTTTCACTGCTTGCAACAACCTTCCACTAACTCCATATAACCTCATCACATTCCACATTGCTTCCCTATCAACTCTATCATACGCTTTCTCCAGATCCATAAACGCAATATACACCTCCTTACCTTTTGCTAAATATTTCTTGCATATCTGCCTAATTGTAAAAATCTGATTCATACAACCCCTACCTCTTCTAAAACCACCCTGTACTTCCAAGATTGCATTCTCTGTTTTATCCTTAATCCTATTAATCATTACTCTACCATACACTTTTCTAACTACACTCAACAAACTTATACCTCTTGAATTACAACACTCATGCACATCTCCCTTACCCTTATATAGCGGTACAATACATGCACAAACCCAATCTACTGGTACCTTTGACAACACAAAACACATATTAAACAATCTGACCAACCATTAAAGTACAGTCACACCCCCTTCCTTCAACATCTCAGCTTTCACACCATCCATACCAGATGCTTTTCCTACTCTCGTTTCATCTAGTGCTCTCCTCACTTCCTCTATTGTAATCTCTCTCTCATTCTCATCTCCCATCATTGGCACCTCAACACCTGGAACAGCAATTATATCTGCCTCCCTATTATCCTCAACATTCAGCAAACTTTCAAAATATTCCGCCCACCTTTTCCTTGCCTCCTCTCCTTTTAACAACCTTCCATTTCCATCTTTCACTGTCTCTTCAATTCTTGCGCCAGCCTTCCTTACTCTCTTCACTTCTTTCCAAAACTTCTTCTTATTCTCTTCATATGACTGACCCAGTCCCTGACCCCACCTCAGGTCAGCTGCCCTCTTTGCCTCACGTACCTTGTGCTTTACTTCCACATTTTTCTCTCTATATTTTTCATACTTCTCTATACTATTACTCTGCAGCCATTCTTCAAAAGCCCTCTTTTTCTCTTCCACTTTTACCATCACTCCTTCATTCCACCATTCACTGCCCTTCCTCATGCTGCCTCCAACAACCTTCTTGCCACATACATCACTTGCAATCCCAACAAAATTTTCTTTTGCTAACTTCCACTCCTCCTCTAAATTACCAGTTTCTCTTACTCTCACCTTGTCTTATGCCATTTTCAACCTTTCCTGATATTTCCTTTTTACCCCCGGTTTTATTAGCTCTTCAACCCTCACTAGCTCCCTTTTACATCCACCTACTTTATTTCCCCACTCTTTTGCCACAACTAATTTTCCTTCCACCAAAAAATGATCAGACATACCGTTAGCCATACCCCTAAACACGTGCACATCTTTCAATCTTCCAAACATTCTTTTAGTTATCAACACATAATCCATTAATGCCCTTTCTACTACTCTTCCATTTGCCACTCTTACCCATGTATACTTATTTTTATCTTTCTTTTTAAAAAAGCTAGCACTCATTACCATCTGTTGTTCAAGACACATATCTACCAGTCTCTCACCATTCTCAT
>NC_090726.1:167495695-167503195 GCF_036898095.1 Palaemon carinicauda
TTTAATTAGAAAGCCAAAAGTATCCAAAATGAGACACAAATTCTAGTCATTTATGACATGACTTTGTCCGAATATTTATTTTTTTCTGTGTTACTAATTATATAATTCAATGTAAAACTTTCATTATCATTACGAGGGTTATTATTACTTTTACCAAATTTTGGATAATATACTTGTGTTATACCAAATATTTATTTTATTTAGATTTCATCGCGTACAGTTTGTTTTAATAGTTTACCTGGAGAATAACTTGCAAAATTATATGTGTCATATTGGTTGTTATAGTGAATACTAGGTAACTTTTAAGATTATTTTGATACAGATCAAGGGATAGTGAGAAATTGGAAGAATTAGCACAATCTGAATTGCTCTCAACTCTATGATTCTACATAAATTACTGACATAAATGCTCTTTCAAATCATTCTACGTTTAAATATTCATGAAACATTTTGGTTCTTAGCAACTCTTTTAAATTATAATTTTATTGTAGGCTAATTGTTTCATGATATCTGAATGATAAGTAGAGCACATTAAGGGAGGTTAGTGTCTGTACCTACTGTATGGTGTATAATTGAACCCTCGAGGCCTTTTGTTACTTTTTATAACTAATAACATTTATGACAAGTTTCATATCGGGAAAAGCTGGGTAATCTAAATAAACCCTTATTCATTTATACTTAATTTCACATCAATCAAAAAGATTATTACCATGATATGAATACGTTTCTCCTATAGAAACTTTTATAACACTTATTGAATAAGGTTTCAATGAAGGATTTGTTCTAATATTTATATGACCAGATTTTTTACCGTATATTTTGTATCAAATGAATAATTCTCATATTAATAGTTATCAATATATACCATCGATGTTGGTTTGTGTTAATACTTTAGATATATATATTTAGCCCATGATTTATAGAGTAGTTTCTTGCTTGTTTTCTAAGAAATCTACATTCAAATTTCATAATTATTGTTTTTCTAGAAAATTCTCAGAAATTAAAACACATTTTTAAAATTTTTTTTTGGTGTAATCAAGTGATAAGTGAAAAATGATAATTACTTTAAGACGAATAAGTAAAATAATAGGACAAGCTTTTAACACGGGTATTTGCATTCATAATGTGAATATAACTAGTTATATTTTGGAGAATACAAAATAAAATAATTGTAAAAATTAGCCGTTAAAGATTCTAGAACCTTTTAAAAATGGACAGCTTATGTTTGAACATAATATATTGTTTTGTTTTATCTTATTGTAATTATGCACGGGTGAGGCAATGAAAGAGCTTCATATTTTACTGTAACACCCAATGTTTATCTTATATTTATATTATCTGTCTATATGCCGCTTATATTATAATCGCTTAAATACAATGATGAATAGAATCATATGTTGAACTCTCTATCAATGCATATTTTCTATTATTCGGGATTATGATATCATACATTGTAAAACAAAGTAAAACATATGATTTAAATATATTTCCATTGAAATGAACACTCATAAGTACAGATCATATACTTTTAACAATTTTAAACGTTAAAAATGTATAAAGACAACTAAAATTATGCGTTAATCTGAAGTAATTATGTAAAGTTGAAATTTTTTTACGTAGGAACTAAATTCAAACCAAATTCTAATGTATGCTATATCATTCATTATTTTTTTATTGAATATGTTCATCTGTGTCGGAAAACATTCTTTCATTTTCATTTAAGTAACATATTTTACAGATTCAGTTTGATAATTTATGTCAAAAGTGAAAATTCAATTGCAACAATACCACGAGAGAGTAATCGCGATGGAAGGAGACCGCCAAAAAGCTTAATAGCTTTAAATATCCTTACTTAATCTACCATTTATTGAAACACTCACTCATTATTGTAGATGTGTATAGTCAGGGAGAAACCTTACGAAAGCTAACTATGACAATCAAACATAAAAGACTAATCCAATGTACTTATTGGGCTTAAGCAATACCTAAAAGATACTCAAATTAATGATTTCAATCGATGTCAATTTTTGATTAGCAATATTTCTAATTAGATTAGTTAACCACTTTAAAAAGAAGAAAGTAAGGCTAAAAAAGTTATTTGTAAAAGTTCTATCCAACCATTAACATTAGATGTATAATGAAATTATGAATTTAAAGGAAAAATATATACATAACTATTTTGTTATGAATGTGCAATTATCCCTTTATTATCAGATTGTTTTTACTAGGTGTGATATTGATGAATTAATAGAGGAGTCAAATGAGAGTAATCAGAATCTGAAACTAGGCGATGCAGCTCAATAATATGTATCTGTGCACTGTTATTATTTTCATGGTTTTGATAACTATGCAAGATAATATCTCTAATTTTATACGAAACACATATATAAGCATACTCATGCATGAAAATAGAGGCTCAGTTATAAAATAGGTGGAACCATTTAGATACTTGGTATCTATCATTAGCCACATGGGACGATGTGAGGCTGACGCTGAAAATAGGATAAAAGCACAATGGGGGGTTTGGAGGGAAGTAGCATGAGTAGTATGTGATAAGAAAATGCCAATAAAGTTAAAAGTCAAGATCTATAGCACAGTAATAAGAAAAATGTAAATGTATGGATCGGAAACGTGGGCTCTAAGACGAAAGGAGGAAACAAAGATTTAGAGAACAGAGATGAAAATGCTAAGGTGGATTAATACTGTTTGAAAGATTGGAAACTTGTGAATTAAGAAGATTGATATGAGTAGTAGAAATAACAGAGGTGACATGAGAGTCAGTACTGAGATAATGTAGAGACTTGTTGAGGATGCATGGTGGGGAAGGAGTGGGAGGACTTAGGAGGAACCTGCTAGGAAGAAAATAATCGAGAGGGAGGCGGAGAATTGGAGAACGAGATAAAGTGAAGGGATATGGAGAGAAGAGGTTTGGAGGAAGAGGATGCATTTGATTTAAGGCATTGGGGATGGCGCATCAGGAAAACGACCCCTTTATGTACAGATAACGATGGGAAAAAAGGAAGACGAAATAACAAGAATATTGATATCTTTTCGTGAAAGTTGTGTAACTGTTGTTCTCTTTGTTTCATCTTTCGTATTGTAAAAATGCTAATAATGTCTTTATACAAGCAAAATGAAACTGATAATGGAGTAATCATGGCTACTGCCAGTAGCTAAAATACTAGTTTTATTTTTTTTTTAGTTTTTTACTACATCCAAATATTTAGTTTGAAAAACCGAAACATTACTACTACATTTATTTGTTATAGTGCACCATTTCCCTAATTCATTATGACCTTCCAAGAAACCATCAACGATTTGTGATACTGTTTTTTTATGATTTCTCTTTATAAAAGTTAGTTCTGAAAATCTATCTTGAATTGTAGATACTCTTGGTTTTATAAACTACGAGCTTCCTTCAAGAATTACATGATTAATATCAAAAGTTGAATCCAACCATATAGCCCCAGTGAAGTCTTACATGGAATAAAGAAGCAAACTAACAATAAGTTTTTCAATAGTTTCCTTTACTTTTTATAAAAGAAAAAAAAAATCCAAAATGTCATATGACTACCAAGGATAAATAGAGATGAAATTTCAGTACATCATAAACTTCAATAGGAATAATTCAATTTGCAAAATCTTTAATGCAACAAACACCCACTTTTCTTTGAATAATTTACCTTAGACATCAAACGTCAACTATTCTAGTTTCTGCAAGCCTAAGGGTAAGCAAAATTTTCTTGTTTATCTGTGCATTTAAAATTTAATGTTTATGAGGGAGAGAGAGAGAGTGAAGCTTTATATCTTGAAGTGAAAGTTTTCCCTCTTCATCAATCATTAACATCGATATCTCCAGTAATAGAAATCAATTTTCACTGTAAATTAATTGTTCAGTTTACCTTAAAACAATTTAATATAAGATTTTTGAGGAATCACATCTTTTTTATTCTTCTTTCATAGTATTTAAAACACCCGCTTTCTTTTTCCTCTAGTTTATGTCTTGCCTAATCAAGTTTTTTCCTTTTCAGATAAAGCTCTCATTTGGAAAAGGATTTTTTATGACGCTAGTTTTGACAGTTCTATTTGAACTTGCCTTAATATATACAAGGATTTAAAAAAGGATTTCAGTCTTATAACCAGAAAAAACCACATATATCTTCCTCGTATAACAAAAACAAGGAAATTTAAGAAATATTCATTCAAAGAAGAAATATCACACATTCTCTAGGTTTTTTTTTTTTTTTTTTTTTTTTTTTTTTGGTTTAAGCAATTATGTTTGTAGCTGTCATCATACATCGACTTAGAATTAAATTAGCAGGAAAAGGGAATATTAAATTGCTCCTAATTAAAGCATATGGTTCTCTTTACAGGAAAATTATATCCATTATTGCTTCAGGGAAATATTGTTACTTGGGAGTTTCAATATCATATTTATACCGGTTTTCAGGCACCTTTTCCTGATCTTTTCTAAAATACTACTACTACTACTACTACTAATACTACAACTACAAATACTACTACTAAAACTAATAAAAAAAAAATAATAATAATAATAATAATAATAATAATAATAATAATAGCAACTAATTCGATAGCAATATTTAAATCAATAATAATGATAATATATATGTATATATATATATATATATATATATATATATATATATATATATATATATATATATATATATATATATTTATATATATAGATGTATATATATATATATATATATATATATATATATATATATATATATATATATTTATATATACAAATATTTTACCTTTGATGATAATGGAAATAATAATCATTATGATGATATATACACACACAGATATTATATATATATATATATATATATATATATATATATATATATATATATATATATATATATATATATACACATATATGATAAATTTTGCACATTTTTACGTGTTTTTCATATTCAAATAAGCCATATATATTTTTGATACATTATGTCTGGATTCTCTTAACGACCTCGGGATCAGAGCCCCAGGCGAAATCACACAAAGACAAGAGCTTGGCTCCGGCCGGGAATCGAACCCTGGTCGGCAAGCCTGTATAGACAGTGACTAAGCCACTTGGCCACGAAGAAGGATAAAAGTCAATGACAATTCTTCTGTACTTATACCTGTCGAATTCAGGTATTTTGTACTTAGAATTGAAATCAACCCATCCTCACCATCGTAGCTAATTGGTAGTTTGTTACTTGGCATTCAATTAATGATAAATTTTGCACATTTTTACGTGTTTTTCATATTCAAATAAGCCATATATATTTTTGATACATTAATGTCTGGATTCTCTTAACGACCTCGGGATCAGAGCCCCAGGCGAAATCACACAAAGACAAGAGCTTGGCTCCGGCCGGGAATCGAACCCTGGTCGGCAAGCCTGTATAGACAGTGACTAAGCCACTTGGCCACGAAGAAGGATAAAAGTCAATGACAATTCTTCTGTACTTATACCTGTCGAATTCAGGTATTTTGTACTTAGAATTGAAATCAACCCATCCTCACCATCGTAGCTAATTGGTAGTTTGTTACTTGGCATTCAATTAATGATAAATTTTGCACATTTTTACGTGTTTTTCATATTCAAATAAGCCATATATATTTTTGATACATTAATGTCTGGATTCTCTTAACGACCTCGGGATCAGAGCCCCAGGCGAAATCACACAAAGACAAGAGCTTGGCTCCGGCCGGGAATCGAACCCTGGTCGGCAAGCCTGTATAGACAGTGACTAAGCCACTTGGCCACGAAGAAGGATAAAAGTCAATGACAATTCTTCTGTACTTATACCTGTCGAATTCAGGTATTTTGTACTTAGAATTGAAATCAACCCATCCTCACCATCGTAGCTAATTGGTAGTTTGTTACTTGGCATTCAATTAATGATAAATTTTTTTCATTATTTCTATTTGAACACGATGTTGTGTTGATATTTATCCATATTGACTCATTAGGGGTAATTTGAATGAATTACTACCAATTGTGTCACGTGGTGGCCCGGGGAAATCTGGTAAAACTCGCTGGTAAAGAGACTGATGTCTCACCAGGTAAATCCTCGGACAGCTAGATTAGTGTCAGGTTCAGATTTCCTTTTATGGGCTCTCGTGGCATGGTTGGTTTCGACCTGGCCTTTCATTAGAAGGGGCTAGCGTTCGATCCCAAGTATGAGGTAGAAATTTATTTCTATTTGAACACGATGTTGTGTTGATATTTATCCATATATATATATATATATATATATATATATATATATATATATATATATATATATATATATATATATATATATATATATATATATATATATATATATATATATATATATATATCATATAAATATATATATATATATATATATATATATATATATATATATATATATATATATATATATATATATATATATATACATAAATTTATATATATATATATATATATATATATATATATATATATATATATATATATATATATATATATATATATCTTGGTCCTTAAGTGATGTAGAGAGTTCCTGAGGAATTTTCTTGTTCCTTACCTTTGCTATTCGTGAGTGACCTTTGAACAGTTAAACCTTTAACGTAAGTTAATGAAAAAGGCTTAGGACGACCAGTGTGTGTGTCTCTGCATGAGAGAGAGAGAGAGAGAGAGAGAGAGAGAGAGAGAGAGAGAGAGAGAGAGAGAGAGAGAGAGAGAGAGAGGAAGTAGCAGTGCAATACTGTTATACAATATACCGCTGAACCTCTCCTTAAAAATCTTAACATTGAAGAGTAACAAAAAGCAAAGATGGAGAGAGTTGTAGATGAGAATCTAAATTTATTTGGATATGCTCAACATAACACCATATGTAATAGTAATAAGAACAAACCCCAAAAGAGAGAGAGAAAAAAAATAAAAACAATTATCAGTTTAGCAGTATATATACTTCCAGTAAATAGAAAGCCAAACATTCGCGAGTAACATTAATCGAAAAATGAAAACTGATAACTTGAGAATATAGAAACAGAACCAATACGGGAAATCGTATAGATTGGAGCCACGGCTACGAAAAGAGTGAATCCTGAAAAAGCGGTAAATCTGATATTGAAAGAAACATTGTGAATCTCCATCTCAAAGTGAGGGAAGGGAGGAAGGGAAAGAAAGGAAAAATAAAAATTAAAGATTCGGAATGCTTCAATATTATTTATCAAAATTGGGCGTCAGGTTGAGAGAGAGAGAGAGAGAGAGAGAGAGAGAGAGAGAGAGAGAGAGAGAGAGAGAGAGAGAGAATCTTAGCCTCGTTAACATCTTTATCGGTTTTTTGCTTAATGTATTCACCGCCACACTACTACACTCAACAACCTAGCTATCATAATGAAAACTAAACTTGTGTGACTAATCCTATATACGATATTTACGTGATTCATTATATTCATCTCAAAGCATTTCAAGATCAACTGTATGTTGTTGCCTTCTTT
>NC_090726.1:167508195-167520695 GCF_036898095.1 Palaemon carinicauda
AATATCAGAGAAATATTAGCGATATAATATGTCTGTCCAATCATGAAAGTTCCTCTAACCCCATCAGGAAGGTAGGTTGATTGATAGGGTCATGTCTTTGGTCCAGTTGCTTTTCTACACTTTCAAATAATTACATAAACATTCCATTATGCTCATACGAGTTTCTTTTGAATTATTTTTACACCCTTGTGTATCCAAAAACATATGCTTATGTATGCCAACACTCTATATATGTTTATATAAAAAAAGGCATTCACACCCATATACATAACTACGCTCATATCTATATAGGTATATTACTGCTCATATATTTATGCCAATCTACACATATATACTTGTACGTATTATTATCATAATATATATATATATATATATATATATATATATATATATATATATATATATATATATATATATATACATTTATATATATATATATATATATATATATATATATATATATATATATATATAAATATATATATATATATATATATATATATATATATATATATATATATATATATATAAATATATATATATATATATATATATATATATATATATATATATATATATATATATATGCGTATTATTATTATTATTTTTATTATTATTATTATTATTAATATTATTATCATTATTATTACTATTATTATTATTGTCATTATTATTATTATTATCATCATCATTATTATTATTATTATTATTATTATTATTATTATTATTATTATTATTATTATTATTATTATTATTATTATTATTATTATTTTTATTATTACTATTACTATGTTAGTACTCTAATTGGAAAAACAAAATGCCCTAGAAATAGGAAACTAGCACAAGAAGGAACGAAAATAAGTAAACATATATTAGACAGTGGAAGACTATGCCAGGAAGGCTATGACACTACCCTAGACTAGAAAAAAGTAGTTTATTAGAATCCACTGAAAACTTAACCCCTTTAATGAAGAAGAATCTTTATTTTATCACAATATTGTCAGGTGAATGAGGAAAGATGAGAAAGTGAAAATAAAAAATATAGTATCTATCCGGTGTATACGTTGGAAATACAAAATATCAGTAAGCAGAGGTGGATCTAACGTAGTTTTAGCTGGCCAGTCAAAGAACCCTATATCTGTCTCACTTTATAATTATACATACTCACTTTTTTATTTTGATTATATATACCGTTACTTGAATATTTTTTCATGTATATTTACATTCCCATAATCAGAACTCCAGTCGCCATACTCCTTTTCGAAAAAAAAAAAAATTTACATTTATATGAACACAAACGGAAAAAGAAAATATTCCCAGGAAGTCTTATTCAACGAAACAGCCTTCACACCTAGGCCATAAAAGCATTGGACAAGCTGTTTTTGTGTTCCCTTCCAATAGTACTCAAAACACAAAATCCTGGAATTTCCAGTCCGGTCCGAATATGAACAAGCAAGTTCAAGGAAGACCATTCCCATTTCTCATATAAACAATGTAACCTAGATTTTTCTCGGAAGAGCTAACATTATCAGCTTATGAACTTGTTTAGCAATCAATAAGCTTAGTAATTTGTATGAGGAAGGGGAAAAGTCTATTTCTTGCGTGGAATATTCTATAACAATCATATTTGTGTTTCTTAAAATATCAGTTGAGAAGATGAGAAAGAAAATATTCTAAAGGGAAAAAAGAAAGGACAGGGAAAGGTAATGTTGCACACCAATATATTTTGATAAAATTTCTCATTATTTTTCTATGTTAACGAACAAAAAATAATACTTGCTTCTGCCAGTGGATTCTAATATATCTTACCACAAAGAAATTTAATCTTTTTCATGATATTGAAGATTTTCTCTGGAAAAAAAAAATGTTTGTGTTTATATTTTTGCATCAAATTTTTTTTATCTATTTTGTAAAGCAAAAATATGTATATTTATTCAAGAATCTTTTTCGTTTTTTAACGGCACATTTTTAGCAGAGTAATGTAAAAATTACGGTCGCCTGTATTATTGGAAAGAATAATTTTACTTTATGGAGAACTTCCGGTTTAAAGTGTAGTTCTTTGACAGTGTACTTAACAAAATAGATTCTTTATTATTACGGAATTTGTGAGTTTACAACTAAGAGTAACACGGTAATCGATACCATTGCATAAATTCCTATTGTAAGTCGATATTCAGGTTCTCCTAAAGTAAAACAGGCCAGACATTGCAAAAATCTAAATAACGTTTATATTATATAAGTGGATAATGAAAACCCATATATGCATTATCAAATATTACGAAAAGTTGAAAGCTATTGCATTGTCTTCCTCGTTATATGAAGTTTTTTCTAAAATAAAGAAGAGGAGAAAGGGTGGATAAGTACAAATGATATATGTTATCGAGATAAATTAAATGTTTCAACATACAAAGTTATGAACAAATCCATTTAGCAAATGAATAAGTAAAAATTCTTCAATAGATAACATTTTCTCAAGACGTTCAAATCAAAACTAACAGAAATTACCAAAAATGTGGTTATAGACTCCGAACTTTATGATAGAAAAGAAAATCCATAGTGAATATTGGATGGTACAAAAATAATATTCAAAGGAACCTGACATTATTTTGATATTCATTTGAATTTGTTGATGAAAAAAGGAAAAAAAAACTCTTATTTCAACGAGAAAACTCTGAGAATTTTTTTAGTATCCGATATCTATGAAATTGAAACCATCTAAAAAAATATGTTATTTGAACATCGAACAACCCCTCTCTCTCTCTCTCTCTCTCTCTCTCTCTCTCTCTCTCTCTCTCTCTCTCTCTCTCTCTCTCTCTCTCTCTCTCAAAGCTAATTTGAATTGCTTTTTCGGTGACCAAAGTACATTTTGTTGATAGAAATTTAGTTTTACAGATTCAAATTGTAATTTTGTGTAGGGGAAACCATCAACTAGTTTTGACAATAGTTAATATGAAAAGTATATATCTATACTAGTGTATATATATATATATATATATATATATATATATATATATATATATATATATATATATATATATATATATATTTATATGTGAATATATACACACACACACATATATATATATATATATATATATATATATATATATATATATATATATATATACAGTATATATATATATATATATATATATATATATATATATATATATATATATATATATATATATATATATATATATATATATATATATATATATATATGAAGACCATGCCAAAACATCTCCATCTACTCCTCACCATGATCTCATCCACATACGGCACTCGAGTAATCTCTGTTATACTTTCATTCTAAAATCCTTTCCTGTTGTTCAACTCACAATATTCTTCTTAGGG
Source organism: Palaemon carinicauda (assembly GCF_036898095.1). Lineage (NCBI taxonomy): Eukaryota > Metazoa > Arthropoda > Malacostraca > Decapoda > Palaemonidae > Palaemon > Palaemon carinicauda. The sequence goes on from NC_090726.1 coordinate 167,511,553, forward strand.
CTTTGTTCTTGACTCTACAAAATCTGTTGCACATTGTTTCATTTTCATAAGACGCCTCATTTCAATACAGTAACACCAGTAGGTATCACCGTAATAATCGTAAATATTAAGTTTTGACAGGTCGGTGTTGGAAGAGATATTTGTTAGCCTCCTCTTCGATATTGTAGCATGAATTTTAATATGTATTACTAACCCCACCTGTTGTATTCTTTATATAGCTGCTAAGGATTATGGAGGTCGACTAGCAGTTTCTTCGTCAAGTGTTTTTATGCTGTCGTCATGGGGGAGAATGTTTACTTCCTCGCTAGGAGAGACGGATAAAAGACAGTTCAGGCTAGACTTGGATGCTTCCCACACCTTTTTACTACAGCTGTTATTGGGATACTTTGGATTACCTCATCTTGGATCTTCGGATTGACCTTTGAGGTAGTTTGCTCAGGAACTGCAACCCACAGTGTTCCTGAGCTTTTCAGCCTTGACTTGGCTGGTGTTGGGTGCGGACTTCCTGCGTGCTCAGGCCGTAGTCCAGGAATTGTTCCCGGTCGGCCGGACACAGGAGGAGCACTTATGCATCCTATCAGCACGGTTTTTCGTCTGTGCAGCTGTGTGGGGAACTTGATAGCTCGTGTGGAGGCATGTAGGGAGACTGAGTCCATGTAATAATTTTCTAGCCATTTTATTTTTGAGAGGACGTTGCTGTGCTTATGCCTCGTTCCTTGAGGCTTTAAATATTAGGCCTGCACTGGGAGACGCCCGCCGTTTTGTAAATAATGCTTCATTCCTTCTATAATTGGAGAGTTTGGTTTTTGTATCATTTATATATATTTATACTTTATTAGTTTCTTTTCGTATGGAAATTTTTTTTTCTTTTTTTTTTTTTTGATTTGTGATTACTGTTATTAATTATAAGGTTTAGTTTTATACTATATGTAGGAGCTCAAGTATTTCCTCACTGTGCTCTCCTTCATCCTTCCTAACCTTATTTAGTAATAGGTAAGTGTTCTTTATTTGGGCCCCTGATTTATTGCTTATGTGTTATGCATTTATCTATCTCACGGATTTATATTATAGTGGTTAGGTTATCCTTTTGGAGGTTAATTCTGAGGACGTGATTTTTTGGTCCTGTTGTCACAAGGCTGACAGATATATGTTTATGTTCTGTCAATTTTCATTTGTTGTTTTACGTTTATATTAAAAATTGTTAAGTTTTTCTCGTGTTTTCGTTTCCATTGACCCTTTTTCATTGAGCATTTAAAAGACTGACCTCTCTTTCTGGGTGTTTTAAAGATCTTGCACCACAGCCTCACCTGAGGTCGTAACAAAGTGGCGACCGTGACAGGATAGAGAGCTTAGGATGTTCAGTGATTTGGTGAGTGGAGCGGCAGTCGAGTGATTAATTCAGTGTTTGGTATATTTTTGAGTATTGTTGCCTTTCCCCCCGGAATTATTTAATTTTTTTGCATCATGGAGGATTTTGTTTTCGATCCGGCAGAGTTTTTGGAATCGGCTGATTGTTTGAAGCATCTGCTGGTGTTGAATAACACACATTAATTAGAGTGTGCACGGTGGTTGGGTTTTGTGGTGAAGGCTTTGGACTCGAGGAAGGAAGTTTTGTTGTTAGTCCTGAGTAAGGTTGCTCAGCATATGGCTGACGCAGAGCATTTGATTACCGATAAGAAGGATGATCTAGGAGGTTTTAGTGAAGGGAGTGAGGAGGTGGAGAGTGACAAGATGTGTCAGGTTGTCGAACATTGTTTGAGGATCCTCCTTGTATCGGTACACTGTATAAAAATCCTGCGAACTTTCCCAAATGTCCCCTTAAAAGTAGTGGGAATGTCTAATAATCCGTTTTTGCCCTTTTCTAATGTACTTGTAGAACCCGTGCCCCTTCTAATGCTTTGGGTGATTCTGAGGCAGACCAAGAGTTTAAATTGATAAGTAAGCGTATAGAGTTGAGAAAATTGGAATTTGAGGAAAGCAAACGGGTTTTGCGTCATGCGAGGGAGATGGCAAATATAAAGTTGGAAATGGCTGGGCAGCAGAGTGTAAATTAAGCTAGCTCACCAAGGGTAGGGCTGGATGAAAAATTTAATTCAGGGGCAGCACTTAAATTAGTGCCAATGCTTGATGACAAAAACGTCCCCGAGTTCTTTAAGGCATTTAAGCGTGTGGCTACCCAATTGTCTTGGCCCACAGAGATGTGGACCGTTCTTATACAGTGTAGATTAGTTGGGAAGGCAATTTGGGTATATAATGCTTTAGAGGAGGGAGTGGCACGGGACTATCATCAAGTTAAGGGCTTGGTGTTGAAAGCATATGAACTGGTCCCAGAGGCCTATCGCCTCAGGTCTTATAATTTTAGTGAACACCCGGCACAGTCCTTTGTCGAGTTTGCCCGCATAAAGGAGGAACAGCTCGACGACTGGTTAAAGAGTCGGCAGGTGGTTACTTTCGCTGCGTTGCACGAGCTGCTGCTCCTTGAAGAGTTTAACCCTGGATAGGTACGCTCCTCGGACACCCCTTTAAGGGTATACTCGGACGCGAACGACCCCGACGCCAAAAAAAATTCTTGAAAAATCAGTTTTTGCAGTAACCTCCTTTTTTCTTTTGCCAAAAAAAACTTCAATGAATGCTTAAAACAACTGTAAAGATAAATACTACTCATCTGCAGAAAAACTATTTATTATAAATATTTTAAAAAATTAAGTAGAAAAAAAAAAGACCTGACATAAAAATTCATAAAAAAAAAGTTTATACATATATACACAAATCCTTTTAGGAATTGATTCTTGAATGTTTAGGACACATCTTGATGTATTTTGGATGAAGTCAGACCCATGGAGGTGAAGATCTGAAATGAGAAAAAAAGGGTAACTTTTTTTGGCCAAAAAAATTTGTCCAAATTTCATGAATTTTTTTGGGTACCCAAATGAAATAGGAAGTGGCTAATTTTTTTAGGGAATAAACATATGTTATCCTAAAATAGAAATATGTAAAAAAAATCTTCATTATTTTGTAAATTACATTTATATCAGGGGCCATATCTAAAGGTAATTTTTTGAGTACTTAGAAATTTCGTAAAAAAATACATATATTTAATATATAATATGATATTTATGCAGGTAAAAATATACCAAAATATCACAAATTCTATAGGGAACAAGAATATATATAGATAGGGCAGCTTACGCTTCGGATATGTCCACAAAATGGCCGCCAACCACACTGACTCGGACTCCCTAATCTGCCACTTGAAATGTAGGAAGGGTATGTCAATTTCAAGGTGTTATTTACTAATCTAATTATTATTGGATATGCATAAAAATTGTATGGTGGGTTGCTGGATAATTGTCGATTATTTTACGACTATAAAATTAAAATTCTGACCCAAAAAAATTTTTTTGAAGGGAAATAAAATCGAAAAAAAAAATGTAAAACAATATTTTAGCTAAAAAAATTTGATGATATTCAATCAAAAAAAAAGTAAATAAAATTTTCCGACAAATAAACATCTAGAGGAATTATTACTCTGTGATAGTTCCTTAGTACGTAGTAATTTTGAAAGAATTGGGAAAAAACGAAAAAATGGCAATCACCGGAAAATCGAACACATACCTATATATACGCCATATCTGGCTAAAAAAAAGATAGGCATGGGTAGCCAGATCATCTAGAAACACTTTCCAACACTATAAAAATATAAGTTTTGCGACACTACTTGCCAATTCCTTACGGTAACATGACTAAGCAAAAAAATGCAAAACAAATAAAAAGGGGCACTCGCGGAAAAATGGCTAACATTCTAATATACGGCATTTCAGAAAAAAAAAATTCAGCCACGTGCTAGGCAAACCATCAAGGCACATTTTCCGACAAATAAACATCTAAATGAATAATTACTCTGTGATAGTTCCTTAGTACGTAGTAATTTTGAAAGAAATGGGAAAAAACGAAAAAATGGCAATCACAGGAAAATCGAACACATACCTATATATACGCCATATCTGGCTAAAAAAAGAAGATAGGCATGGGTAGCCAGATCATCTAGAAACACTTTCCAACACTATAAAATTATAAGTTTTGCGACACTACTTGCCAATTCCTTACGGTAACATGACTAAGCAAAAAAATGCAAAACAAATAAAAAGGGGCACTCGTGGAAAAATGGCCATTCTAATATACGGCATTTCAGAAAAAAAAAATTTCAGCCACGTGCTAGGCAAACCATCAAGGCATATTTTCCGACAAATAAACATATAAATGAAATATTACTCTGTGATAGTTCCTTAGTACGTAGTAATTTTGAAAGAAATGGGAAAAAACGAAAAAATGGCAATCACAGGAAAATCGAACACATACTTATATATACGCCATATCTGGCTAAAAAAAAATAGGCATGGGTAGCCAGATCATCTAGAAACACTTTCCAACACTATAAAAATATAAGTTTTGCGACACTACTTGCCAATTCCTTACGGTAACATGACTAAGCAAAAAAATGCAAAACAAATAAAAAGGGGCACTCGCGGAAAAATGCCAAACATTCTAATATACGGCATCTCAGATAAAAAAAAAAGACATGCACGTGTTAGCCCAACCATCAAGGCACACTTTCTAACACATAAACATGAAAAAAAAATCAATAATATACGGCAATTCCTTACTACGTAGTAAATTTTTACAAATATTGAAAAAAAAACAGAAATTGGCAACCGCAGTTAAATACCCAATATACCAATAACTACGTCGTATTTGACAAAAACAAAATCACGCATGGGTAGCCAGATCATCTAGACACACTTTCCAACATTAAAAAAGCAAAAGTTTTACGACACCATTTCGCAATATCTTACGGAAAAATGACTTGGCAAAAAAATGAAAAAAAATTAAAAAGGGACACTCGCGGTAAAATGCCCGACATTCTAATATACGACATCTCAGATAAAAAAAAAGACATGCACGTGTTAGCCCAACCATCAAGGCACACTTTCTAACACATAAACATGAAAAAAAAATGAATAATATACGGCAATTCCTTACTACGTAGTAATTTTTACAAATATTGAAAAAAAACAGAAATTGGTAACCGCAGTTAAATACCCAATACACCAATAACTACGTCGTATCTGACAAAAACAAAGTCATGCATGGGTAGCCAGATCATCTAGACACACTTTCCAACACTAAACAAGCAAAAGTTTTACGACACTATTTGGCAATATCTTACGGAAAAATGACTTGGCAAAAAAATGAAAAAAAATGAAAAAGGGGCACTCACGGTAAAATGGTCCTCGTGGTGATGAACGACATTTTAACTAAAAAAAAAACATGCACATGGTAGCCAAACAATCCACCAAGACTTTCCACAACTGATAACCTATACAAGTTGCACCATTCTACGACAATTTCATAATACGTAATAACTTTGATAATTATGCAAACTACCTTAGAAGGGTAAACTCGGACGCGAACGACCCCGACGCGTCTCAGAAATCGGGGAAGGAGTACAGCTACAGCAATGCACATCTGGACACTACTAGAGCGTGTAGGGGAGACACCTCCTGCAGGTCGATCACCCACAAATTCAGTCACAGGGGTGAGTCACGTGAGAAAAACCTGTTTTTTTTTGACGCTCGGGGTCGCAAACGACCCATCGTACCTATCCAGGGTTAAGAAAGCCTGTAGCACGGAGTTGAGGGTACACCTGGAGGAGATAGAAGGCTAGTAGGTTAAGTAATGCCACTCATTTAGCTGATGAGTATGAGATGACGCATCGGTCTGGTAGTATTAGATATAGTTATGAAATGTCAGATAACTCTTCGGTTCGCACACCCAGGGGTGGTGGCAGAGGAGATACCTCTTCGTCAAGTCCCTATATCCCTAGAAATAATGTTAATCCTGATTCCATTTCAGGTAGTATGGATATGAGTAAAGTTCATGGAGTGTCTCTTACCCCTACAGTTTTCGTTAATAGAAGTTACCCTAATACAGGTAATACTGGGCATAATAATCAGGAAAACAGAGGCTCAGGTCATCGAGGAACTTGCTATTGGTGTAACAAACCACGGTATTTCCAAAGCCAATGCCATGTTCGTCAACGTTACCTGGAACTTAGTGGTCGAAGTCCTGTAGCTATAATTCCTGATAGGTCTAATGTAGATAGTAGTACTGTAGACAGATCAGTAGTAGACAATAGTAGTGTAAGTAGCAATGTTCAGAATATTCCTAATGCTCAAGCATAACTTAAGTTTGACAAATATGTATGGCCTGGTAAGTTGATTTATGATAACCATGTTGTCCGCAGCAAGACCTGTTAATTTACTTGATGGAGATTAGGATGATGACTTATTATTAAGTAGTATAGAGTTAGATGTAGAAAGGCCCGGGTCAGTAGAGAGTAGTGGAAGTGATGTAGTTAATCCTTTTAACTTTAACCGAGCTGCTTTCATTAAAGCTTAGAAAGACAAATTTAATTTTGAGTTTGGTGATGTCGATGATCTAACTAAGCCTAGGTTTGGGATTGTAGAAGGTCTATTATACAGGTTTTGTCGTCCCACCACTAGTGAGGCAAATAAAGTTGTTCATATTGAACAGATAGTTGTGCATTTTCAGTTCAGAAAATCTATGTTAGAATTGGCCCACACAAATTTTCTCAGGTCATTTGGGAATGTTGAAAGCTTTCCACAGTTTGGCTAGATATTTCTGGTGGCCTGGAATGAAAATGAGTGTAAAATAGTTTATCCACGAGTGCGAAACTTCTCAAGTCAGGGGGAAGCCAAACCAGTGTATTCCTAAAGCTCCGTTGCATCCTATACCGGCCATAGGTGAACATTTTTCAGAGTTGGTTATTGATGTGGTAGGTCCTTTACCCAAGACTAAAACGGGTTTTGTATATTTATTAACTATTATGGATAGAGCCTCTCGTTTTCCTGAAGCTATACCCATGAGGCGTATTACTTCTACAATTGTTTTTGAAAAATTAATTGACTTCTTTTCTAGGTATGGTCTCCCTCGTGTAATTCAGACTGACCCTCGTGTAATTCAGACTGACTGTGGGACGAATTTCACGAATAAGGTATTTAGGGGTAAGTGTGCTAAACTGGCCATTCATCACAATACCAGCGTATCATCCGGAGAATCAGGGTTTGGTAGAAAGGTTTCATCAAACCCTAAAATCAGTACTAAAAAAAAACATTGTTATGAGTCTGGTAGCAAGTGGGAGAAAGCCCTTCCTTTTGCCCTCTTCGCCATTAAAAGTCATCCTAATTCTTCCACAGGTATAGCTCCTTTTGAGTTGGTATTTGGGCACAAAGTTAGAGGACCTTTGGAAATTATGTTTGAAGTGTTAAAATCCAGCCAAAAGGTAGAAGTAAAGGTTGGAGGATTGGGGGAAGACTGAAGGTCTAGGGATGTTGAGTGCATGGAAGTTTGCTAGGGAGAATTTTAAACAATTTCATTCCCGAATGAAGGAAAATTTTGATAAAAAGGTTAAGGTTCGTTCTTTAGAACCTGGGGAATTAGTGTTAGTACTGGGTATGGAACCAGACTGTTTTCTCGAGCCGAGGTATAAGGGTCCTTGAAAGGTTCTGAGGAAGTTATCTGATGTTAACTATGAGGGGGAGTCTCCTGGTTCGAGTCGTAGATGTGAAGTTTTTCATATTAATAGTTTAAAACCTTATGTGAGTAAAAGGGGCGATCCCTTAGCTATCATATGTGAACCGGTGTTAGTGGTAATTTATGTACCTCCGGTGGAGTCCGATGATTTAGTGTGTCAGATCATATCGGATGCATTAGGGGAAAATATGCAAAATTTAGAACTATTGACAGGTAATTTAGATCATTTAAATATTAACCCAAGAAAAGAAGTGCTGAAGTTAATCCATTCTTTTCCAGAACTGTTTCAGGATGTCCCAGGTAGAACCCAGGTTTTGAGCCTTGATGTTGTGGTGGGGGGTGCTTCCCCTGTTAAAAAGAGTCCTTACCGTCTGAAACCGTTAAAATTGGATTTGGTCCGTAAGGAGATTAATTATATGTTGAAGCATGACCTTATTCAGCCATCAGTGAGTCCCTGGAGTTCTCCTGTAGTACTGGTAATAAAGGGGATGGTAAGTTCCCTATGTGTGTGGATTATCGGAAGGTGAATGCCCACACCAAAGACGATTCGTTTCCATTACCCCGTATTGTTGACAGTCTGGATTGGATAGGGTCTGCTAAGTTTATAACTAAATTAGATCTGTTGAAAGGGTACTAGCAGGTTCTTTTGTCTGATCGTACCCGTGAGATATCTGCCTTTGTCACTCCTTTCGGACTTTACGAAGGTATGGTTATGCCCTTTGGCATGAAGAATGCTGCTTGCTCTTTTCGGAGGCTAATGAATAGGAATATTTGCGGTCTGGAAGGAACTGCAATTTATATTGATGATTTGGTGATTTATGGTGATGACTGGCATACCCATATAGTAAGGCTTCGTAAAGTTTTTGAAGCTCTAAGGCGTGCTGGCCTTGTAATTAATTTGGCCAAGTGTGAAAGGGGGTAGGTCAAGGTTTGTTATTTAGGTCACGAGGTTGGTTTGGGTCATGTGGCTCCAAAGCAAGGTAATCTCGAGGCTATTGTAAGTTTGAAAATACATGTTAATGTTAGAGAGGTAAGAAGAGTATTGGGCATGACAGGGTATTACCGCCGATTTGTCCGTAATTACTCTGATCTGCCTCAGCCTCTTACTAGTATGTTAGAAAAGGGAAAAAAATTCTTATGGTCTGATCAGTGTGAGAGGGCTTTTAATCAACTAAATTCGGTATTGGTGACTAATCCTATTTTAACTGCCCCCGATTATCACAAGCCCTTCATCATTGCTGTTGATGCTAGTGACGTGGGTATAGGTGTTCTTTTCCAGCGGAAAGAACATGGTGAAGTTCATCCAGTGTCTTACTTCAGCAAAAAATTGTTGGCAGGTGAGAGGCGATATTCGACAATTGAAAAAGAAGCTCTGTCTGTGGTCCGATGTTTGAATTATTTTAAACCCTATGTAACTAATTTTTCTTTTCCAGTGGAAATCTGGACTGATCATAACCCGTTGGTATTCTTTGAACGGATGAAAGGGGCTAACCAAAGGATTTTGCGATGGGTGCTTTTCCTACAGGAGT
>NC_090726.1:167538195-167550695 GCF_036898095.1 Palaemon carinicauda
AGAATATCAAAATTATCATAATATCGATCATTGCTCCTTGTACTACTACTACTACTACTACTACTACTACTACTGCTGCTGCTAATAATAATAATAATAATAATAATAATAATAAAATAATAATAATAATAATAATAATAATAATAATAATAATAATAATAATAATAACCTGGAAGTAACCTATATCTCTACACTATAAACCAGGAGTCTGTGTAATTTGTGATTAGAACATGTCTCTCAGCAGTATTACTATTATTACTAATATTTACAGTGCTTATAAAAAATAAATGTACTGGTTATGGAAATAACAATTTTAAGTTTTATATCAAGAACTTTCAGAAGTTTTACTCCACTATCCTTCAAAAATTGACCGGACCCAAAGCTGGATATCTAAAAACATAAATGCCCAAAACAGATAAACTTAATGAAATAACGCTGAATTAATCTTTTTAGAGTTACAAATATTCTAAAACGAATGTGGAGCAGCACTTTTTGCCAGGATAGAATTCTATTGACGCTGTAATGAAATTGGAGGAAAAATATTGCTTTGAAAGCTTCCTTTCAGCTTCTCTTTCTTGACGAAGCCTTTTCTTATATTCTTACGTAGATATAGTGATAATTTCCTATCCTATAATTTATGTCATATCTAGTCTCTCCTCCTTCTGCAGCTTCTCTCTCTTTACATATTTAAATTTCATCAATCTTTTTGTCATTATAATATTTCTTTCCTTCATATTCCCTTATCTACACATCACCTTTCCCTAATTATTTTCTCTTTATGGTTTTGGTCGGCTATCGGTAACGTCCTTGCCTGTTGATCGCTAGACTAGAGTTCGAGTCCCGCTCAACCTCGTTAGTTTCTAATATTATCATTATTATTAAATGCAAAGCTACAAACCTAGCTGGAAAAGCAGGATGTTATAAGCTAGGGGCCCCAACAGGGAAAATAGCCCAGCGAGGAAAGTAAACCAGGAAAAATAAAAATATTTCCTATATAAACTATAAAAACTAAAAAAACAAGTGGAAGAAAAACTAGATAGAACAGTGTGCCCAGTGTACCCTCAAACAAGAGAACTTTAACCCAAGACAGTGGAATGGTACAGAGGCTACGGCACTACCCAAGACTAGAGAACAATGGTTTGATTTTGAAGTATCCTTCTTCTAGAAGAGCTGCTTACCATTGCTAAAGAGCCTCTTCTAGCCTTACGAAGAGGAAAGTAGCCACTGAACAGTTACAGTGCAGTAGTTAACCCCCTGGGAGAAAAATAATTGTTTGGTAATCTCAGTGTTGTCAGGTGTATGAGGACAGAGGAAAAATTGTAAAGAATAGGCCAGACTATTCGGTGTCTGTGAAGGCAAGAGGAAAGAACCGTAACCAGAGAGAAAGATCCAATGTAGTACTGTCTGGCCAGTCAAAGGACCCCATAACTCTCTAGCGGTAGTATCTTAACGAACGGCTGGTGCCTTGGCCAACTTACTGCCTACTACTTATAGTGGCTTCAGCTTACCATCCTTTTGAACTAAGGCTGGGTGGTTGTGGGAGCGTATATGTCTACAGGCAAAGTCATCACCAGCCATTTCCTGTATATATATATATATATATATATATATATATATATATATATATATATATATATATATATATATATATATATATATATATATATATATATATATATATATATATATAAAGGATTTTGAGCAAAGCCAAAAGTCTATTTTTAGGTGAGGTAGCCTTGTCGTCCTGATGGAAGTTCCTAAAAGGTAGCTTCCTAGTGTATATTTGACTACAGTTATATTCCCAGAGAATTTTACCTTAAGGTATACAGAATTCTAACTCCTGGAGCGAATATCCCTAAATAATCTCACAGGGATATCACATAATATCAGAGGACGTATTCTTGACACGTCACATAGCTATCTTCACCCCGAGCAGTATCAACGCTTCGAGGGGTTACAGTGACAAGAATCTGAAACGAGAATGAAAAGAGAGCCGCTCATAAGGCATCTCTCCTATTCCGTTTCCAGTGTGTATCTGATGAAGGCGGTAACGCCCTCTTTATTCCTTGTAGCGATACACGAGGTGTTACAGATACTGTATTATAGGGAGTGGTTAATAAGCCCTTTTACAATAAAAGGAAGGGCGGGGTCCATCAGGACGACATGGCTACCTCACCAAAAAATAGATTTTTCGCTTCGCCCAAAATCCGTTTTTTGGGCTCAGGCCATGTCGTCCTGAGGGAAGTTTACCAGAGTATTACTATATCTGTGGATTCTCAATCGGTGCCGTACTCTCAAGAAAGTATTTTCCTGGTCCGTCTAGACCTAGAGACCTATGATGTTACCGTCATACATCATTTCATCTAAGCATGAACTATGTTAGTTCTTCCTGCCCCTTACAGGGAAAAGTTGTACTAGACTCTGGATAAAGTCTCGAGGAGTACATAATAACTATGGATGACAAAATGACAAGCTTGTATAGTGGTCTTGCCCTATACATTATAAAGCAAAGTTTCTATAAGAGTCACCAATGGTAGTGTGAATCTGTGACACCTTCCTTAATGTGACTACTCTTATTAACTATTGGATAATTGTTGTATCCGCATAGGAACAAATTTTGCCTCTTTGCCACTATTCCGTTAGGTTTAAAGTGAGTGGACTTTTGCTTGAATCAGGGAACAGTCTTAAAAGACATGCCATGATAAAAATATCCATATTTTAATCTTAATGCTCAGTATATTTCTAATAAAATGAATGTGGGCGAATAAGAACTATGAACTAGTTTATTAAAATTTAATAAACGTATATATCAGATCAACCTTTATAAAATTTATAAAGTGTGGATGATATGCGTTAAAGCATAAAGAAAAACATTCAACAGAAAATATTGTTTCGTCTACAAGGAAACAGATTTGCCACTTCAATTGAATTGATAATAATAATGATAAAATCTGTATACTGTTTATTTACACTAGCGTAAAAAACGCTTGGCACAAGTGTCCGTATTATGCTATAGTTCACCGACGTCAATAGAACAGTTCGTAAGGACACTTTCGTGGCCTATTGCTCAGTGTGTAGTACCATACAGTGACTACACACACACCCTCTTAATTAATCGTCCCAAATTAATTACACTGTTCCTCGCAGATTTAAAACAGAAGGTTAAAGAATTCTACCTGCTGTTACCACAGACCTCTTAAGTTGCTCCACTTGCTTCGCGGAGTGCATGAAGAACACCTTGGATGACTACCAGCCAGTGTACAAACAAGGATGTTCAAAGTCCATATAATTAAAGAAATTTTATGTAAGAGGCAACTTTCCTCGGATCATGACTAACGGGTGTACTGTCTGGATCCGTTCTGCGAATAACACGGGTGATTTTCGCCCTTAGTTATAGATAACTTTGAACCCAGGGTTTCTCTTCTGAACAGCTGTTCTCCCAAGAAGTCTGAAGTTCTATGAAGATAGACCTTTAGGCACTCCACTGGACATAGAGATGCATCTTCCTTCAAAAGGCAGATTCTCTAGGGACCCCACCTGTTGGTGGGTAGCTTGTTCCTGGTAAGAAACGTTGGGTCTGGAAATAAATTCAGTTCTCCCTCCAAGAACTGAACGTGGCCTTCCTCTCTAGAGAGAGCCACTATTTCACTAACTCTGACCCCCAAAGCGAGTGCAAACAGAAATATGACTTAAATTCAAAACTTTCTAAGCGCATTCCTCATTGTTCATTATTTATACACAATGAAGAATCATATCTAATGACCATGCAAAAGGTCTTTGGAGGCGCTGAAGGGCTAAGCCCAGCATGGGTCTTTGTAGTTCATTAAGAACGTCGTTAGAAAGGTCGACCTGTAAGGCATATGGTATCTGACTTGTCAAGGCAGGCTTGAACAATAGAATTGTGATGGCTGCTAAACCTTGCTCATGAAGGTGAATGAAGAATGATAAATAGGAATCTGTCGAGATTTCTTTTGGTTTCTTCGCCTTGACAAAGGATATCTGTTTCTTCCCTGAAGCCTCATAATGTCTTCTGGTTTCCTCCAAAAGTCTAAACCGACTTTCAACACCGAATCTTTTTCTCATCGCTAAGGAGAGAAAATCATGAGATGTAGGTTCCGTTTTTTTCTGTGATAAAGCGATAACAGTTGACTTCTGTACTCGCTGAGACAGGGATGGATCCGGTAGCGGTACGAATTTTAGTCGTAGTTCCAATGCCAGAGGGAACCACATGCTATTTGGCCACTTGGGGGCCACTATTGCTGCTTTCCCTTTGAAGGATCTCAGCCTATCGAGAACCTTCAAAAGAAGGTTGTGTGGAGGGAACAGATAAATATTGTACCATCTGTTCCAGTCTAGGGACATAGCGTCCACGGCATCCGCTAGCGGATCCTCGTATGGGGAAACGTAACAATCTATTTTCTTGTTGTCTTTCGTCGCAATGAGGTCTATCTGCAGTTTTGGGACTTGGCTCGAGATGAAGGAGAACGATCCTGCGTCACGAGACCATTCTGACTATAGGTGTAAACCTGGATAGAGCGTCCGCTGTCACATTGCGGAACCCTTGAATGTGAACTGCTGACAGGTGCCATTACTTCCATTCTGCCAAACGGAATATGGCTAAAATCACTTGGTTGATTTGAGGTGACCTCGACCCTTGTTGATTCAGGCATCTCACTATCACCTCGCTGTATAGAACCAGTCTTATGTTGGTCGAGTGGCGAGGAGATAATTTCTTTAGTGTCAGAAGAACTGCCATGGCTTCTAGAAAGTTGATGTGAAATGACTTGAAAAGATTGGACCAAGCTCCTTATACTCTCTTCTGATGAGAGTGACCTCCCCAGCCTTCCTTTGAGGCGTCTGTGTGGATAGTTACTGACGGGGGAGGAGGTTGAAGAAGTATAGATCTCTTCAACTGCTTGGCATTGGACCACGGCTTGAGAAGCGTTCGCAGTCGAGTCGGTAGAGGTCTTATTAGATCTCTTCGCCCTTTTGATGCGTATTTTCTCCAGACTCCTGTTGCATCCTTTAGCTGAGCTCTTAGCACTGGATCTGTTATCAAAGCAAACTGTAGAGAGCCCAGCACTCTCTCTTGTTCACGTCTTGATATCCGTTTGGATTTTAATAGTCTCTTGACAGATCCTGCTATTTCTTTCCTCTTCTTCCCGGGAATGGAAAGTCGATGTGACTCCAAATTCCAGTGGATTCCCAACCACTGAAATCCTTGAGCTGGAGAAAGTCGAGACTTTTTGATGTTGATCTTGAATCCCAGATGTTCCAGGAACTGGATCACTATCTTAGAAGATTGCCTGCATTCTGTCCTGGATGCTGACCACACCAGCCAGTCGTCCAAGTAGGCTACTATTTGAACCCCCTTTAGGTGTAATTGAGGGACTGCTGCGTTCGCGAGCTTTGTGAAAATCCTTTGGGCTATGCTTAGCCCGAGAGGCATGGCTCTGAATGCGTAAAGTTTTCTATGTAACGTGAAGCCTAGGTAGGAGGAGAGGTGACGATTAATTGGAACGTGCCAATAAGCGTCAGACAAGTCTATAGAAACAGCATATGCACTTTTTGGGCAGTAGGGTCCTTATGTGTTGAAGTGTGAGCATTCTGAACTTGTAGTTCACTATGAACTTGTTGAGTGGCGACAAGTCTAGAATGACTCTAAGTTTTTCTGAGTCCTTCTTTGGAGCACAAAACAGCCTTCCTTGGAATTTGATGGACTTAACTTTTAGGATTACTCTTTTGTCTAAGAGCTCTCGGATTTATTCTTCCAGAACAGGGGTTGAGCTTTGGAAGAATTCAGGAAATTGAGGTGGAAGACTGCTCCAGCTCCAACCTAGTCCATTCTTTATTAGGCTGTTGGCCCAGGGATCGAAGGTCGAGCGATCCCTAAATAGCTGTAGTCTCCCTCCTACTGGAAGTATCTCACTTCTGATGTTGTGGATTTGAGGCCTTGACTCCTTGATCGCGTCCTCCCCTGTATCCCCTTCCTCTTGAAGGGCGTCTAGAAGAACCTCTGGCTGTTCCTCTAGCTTTCGCACGAAAGGAAGAAGTCTGCCTTTCGAAGGCTGGGTTAAAAACGGGCGACTGTGTCGCTACTTGTTGAGGTACCAGCTGGTACGTGGTTGGAGGTTGTGCCACTATCTGAAGCACCACGGTCACAGGAAGTTGTTGTTGTTGCTGTCAGTAGGGTTTAGCTGGCCGAGAGGATGGCCTAGGAATTTTTGTCTTCTTCTTGGGTTGGGGACCCTCATCTAGAGAAGACTTTCTCTTAAGATCTAAGCCCCACTTTTTGAGAAGGTTCCTATTCTCTGTGGCGGCCTTGTCTACTACCTCTTTAACCACTTCATTGGGAAAGAGGTCCTTACCCCAGATACGAGAGGATATCGGTCTCCTCGGTTAGTGCCTCACTGCAGCCGAGGCGAACACGAACTCTCTACTGGTTCTCCTAGCTTTAATAAAGCTATAGAGATCCTTCGTAACTGTAGCCAGATGGGTTTTGGCCACTACCATGAACATGTCCTGGTTCTTGGGGTCACTTGCCATCGTTTCTAATGTCGTTTGCAACGACATTGATGCCGCAAGTCTTTCCTTTGTCTCTTGCTCTCTGCGCAAGAGAACATCCGACAGTTTTGGAAGTTCCTCACTAAACTGACGTTCAGCAATATCAGCTTCCAGCTTCCCGACTGAGAAGGTAAGGTGTACGTCCTTCCAGTCTCCTTGGTCCAAGGGCAAGGTCAGAGATAACGGCTTGCACTCCTCCAAGAAGGGGCATGGTTTCCCTGCCTCCACAGCCTTTAAGGCTGCCTCCTATCCCTTTTCCATGAAGGGAAAGGCTCTGGTTGGAGAGGCCATAAAGGAGGAAGCTTCATACTCAAGGCTGGCATCTTTGAGCTCGTGAAGCACCTCTCTTTCATGGAGCCGGCTAGTAACGCCTGTGCTTTACTATGGTCAAGAACTATGACCTCCTTCGGCTCCGTCTCCTCCTTTGAGGCTGGCTCCTTCCTAAGACGGATATATCAGTCCAGATAAGAATCTTTGTTGGGCCAAAATTCCACTTCTTCCAGGGGAATTGCTCCTAACTTTTCTGATATCACAATCTTCCCGGTTGTCATTGGCATTTGTTCGGCATTCCTTCAAGGATTGCTGTCCGAGCACAAAGGAAGATCCTTCACCTTGAGTCGCTTCTGGGGCCCAAGTGATGCTGCAAGTCTACGTATCTCCAGTTTCATTGCATCCTTCTTCTCATCATTCTTTCTTTGAATTTGTTGGATCATCTCAACAATAGAAGAAAGAGTCCTTTCCAGTTCATCTGGGATAGCAGACGATGTAGAGGGAACAGGTTCTGGACCGGAACCGATGTAACCGACACCTTGTCGATTTCTTCCTCTTTTACTTGAGGAGCCTGAGACAGCTCCTCCTTCTGACCTTCTCCTAGAAGGTCTTTCTCTGTAGAATCCGACACCTCCGACATCTTATCGTCCAATTGGATGTCTTGAAGGGCGGCCGAGACTTCAGAATTTACCGGATTCTGGGTAGTTGGTATCTCCACCTTAGGCTGAGGAATGACTGCATCAGCCGATGCTTTAGGGAAAAGTTATGCCCTCATCTTCTCATTTGGAAGGTAGGGGCCTGAGGTGTTTTTCTTAAAACCCCTCACCCAGGTTCGTAACTTTTCCCTGGCAGCATCCCTTGACTCCAGTGACTTAGGATTGTCAAAAGTCTCGGTTAGAACATAAAGTACAAACCTGAGGGTTCCAATATCAAAGATCACCTCTGGAGGCTGCGCATGCTGCGTCCCTCCTGCAAAACTGATGTCCACAGAAGTTCTTACTGCGCACATTGCAGAATACGCTCCCGCACTTCGGATGGTCCTCATGTAAAGAGAAGAAAAATCCATGAGTATCGAGTGAAGGCTTTTCACTTATGTTGAAACATGTAGCTTACACAGTAGAGCTATAAAAGGGAGAAGGAAAGGCACATACTTGTATTTCCTGCCCAGCCAATTGCTGTAACCTCCCAAAATACTAAAACTAAGGTTAATTCTAATCTAGAATACCTTATGTAATTTCCTGAATTAAGGTGTAGCTCACACCTTGAAATAAAGTTTTAATATACGGGATAGAATGAATACAGAAAGAACTCACTTTCTATATATTGTACGGTCTCAACAAAAGGCTATAAAGATAACATTAAGTATGTTGGAAGAACTTTAGTGTTACAACAAAGTCTGTAGTGTAGTTTATTAATGCAGTGTGTACTACACTACAAATATAGAAATCTCTGTACATCGCATGCTGCTGTGCCGGCCAGCACGTGCCAGCCGGCATTTACCCCCGTATGGTTCAAAGATATAATACCTTTAACCAATAGTCGGCAGGTCACTGGTTCGCAAATGTGTGCCGGCCGGCAATCATTGCCGACCGGCAGCTGAAAACACTAACATTCGGCTGACGGCCGCTAATCGTAGTGGCCAGCAGATTTTGGGCTGTGTTTCCACTGCCGGCAGGCAAAGGTAGCAATACCCATGCCTGCCGACAGTGGCTAAGAACCAGAGAACTTCCAACTGCCCGGCTGCCGGCTGTTAAACCGGCAACTGGGGTAGGGGTACAAAACACTAGTAAGAGAAACAGTATGGATGTAAGGTTATAAGGCGGCATTGCCATACAACCTTCCATCCAGAAAGAGTGAACTTATGGAAGGGGAGAATGTAGCATGCAGGCTTCCAAAGAATCCATAGCCTGCCGGACTCTACCGGCAGACATGGAAGGGAGACCAACAGAGGTGTGGGGTTCACTCTGCAAAGAACAGGGGGTCTCTGCCGGCCGACACGTAATTGCCAGCCGGCAGAGAGCCGAGCCGGTCCTCCATCCTAACCTATAATGTGTACGGAAGTAGGACTGCGGCCAAAAGATAATAAAAGAAAGAGAGGTGAGGAAGGGATAAGGGTCCTATAAACTTCGTTCTAGCAAGAGACACACTCAGCAGTTAGGGAAGCTCATCCTAACCTAGAGTTGTCTATTAGGGAGGAAGACTGGCAATACTTGCTATCCTCCTCCCAACCAGAACAAAGTTAGGTGAAGTTATTTCGCCGGGCAACGGAGAAAACTCATTCTCCAGCCCGAGAAAAACCACACAGGACAGTCTGCTAGACCACTAGAGGAAGGAATCATCTCATACAGAATCTTTCAGACGTGGACTAGGGAAGCAAAGCTTCCTGTATCCGCCCCTAACCTAGCAAAAGAAACTCATTCTCTATGCTAGGAAGAAGCAGACCACAGACTAGAACCTCTGATGTTCTGCCCTAACCCAAAAAACCAGTCACTCTGGTTATCAGGTCAGGACAGACATATCCTATTATAGTTATACCTGAATTATTATACAGATAGAACCGCTAGGATTAAGCCTAAGGCTTACTCAGAGAAAGAGAGGGATTGAACTTAGCGTCCGGAGGAGAAAAGAACAATCGGGGTTGTGCGAAAGTATACTACTGTACCTTGGATACTAGCCTAGGTGCGGTGAGAATCAATTACTTAATCCACCGAAACACTCTCGTATACAATCTTGGAAAGAACATTCAACAATATCTTACATGTATAAAATATTTGCCTATAGCTTCAATAATATAACACTCGGAAAAACTTATATCATGCATGAAAGTACTAGGGCCAGACGCTTAGGCTACTAAGCCTCGCGAAGGGCAAGATTGGTTACCTATATCACCGAACTAAAAACTAACGGCACTATATAAGCATTCCAAAGGTAGCTAAATAGCTAGATTATTAAAGCGTAACAAACCGGGAACGTCGCTCTAGCTAACTAAATGACTCATAGCGAGCGATAGCAACCAGGATGCCTCCGGTAAGCAACAGATCTTGTTTACGTTAATATCACTTTTGATTTAATTCAAAACGACAAGAGCTTATATTTATACACAGAAAAGATAATACTCAACTTTTTAGAGACAGCAGAGGCCGGAGAAGTCATCAAAATGTTGAATTAAAAACAAAATAACGAGAGAACACAAAGGAAAACACCAAGTAGTAGAGCTACACGAAAAGGAATAAAGAGGGCGCCACCGCCTTAATCAGATACACACTGGAAACGGAATAGGAGAGATGCCTTATGAGTGGCTCTCTTTTCTTTCTCGTTTCAGGTTCTTGTCACTGTAACCCCTCGAAGCGTTGATACTGTTCAGGGTGAAGATAGCTATGTGACGTGTCAAGAATACGTCCTCTGATATTATGCGATATCCCTGTGATATTATTTAGGGATATTCGCTCCAGGAGTTGGAATTCTGGATACCCTGAGGTAAAATTCTCTGGGAATATCACTGTAGTCAAATATACCCTAGGAAGCTACCTTTTAGGAACTTCCATCAGGACTACATGGCCTGAGCCCATATATATATATATATATATATATATATATATATATATATATATATATATATATATCCATATATATATATATATATATATATATATATATATATATATATATATATATATATATATATATGTATATATATTTATATATATACACACACATATATATATATATATATATATATATATATATATATATATATATATATATATATATATATATATATATATATATATATATATATATATATATATATATATATATATATATTTTATATATAGTGTATTATAGCCACGAAAGGAAAAGTGAAAAAGACTTGATTGGAGTTAGTATTTTCATCCACTCAGGACATTATCAAACTCAGCAATGGGAATACATATACAAAGAAATCGTATTTATACTGGAGAAGGGGATCCAACAGCTGTCAGTTTCTTAATAATTCCGGAGAAGTCAGATTTTAGATAAAAGGATAATACTGGATTTATCTAAAATCTGACTTCTCCGGAATTATTAAGAAACTGACAGCTGTTGGATCCCCTTCTCCAGTATAAATACGATGTCTTTGTATATGTATTCTCATTGCTGAGTTTGATAATGTCCTGATGAGTGGATGAAAGTACTAACTCCAATCAAGTCTTTTTCATTTTTCCTTTCGTGGCTATAATACATTTTATATTCATCACGTGTCAGCTTTCGTGATTTCTACACACACACACACACACATATATATATATATATATATATATATATATATATATATATATATATATATATATATATATATATATATATATATATATATACGTACGTCAACGAAGAGAGTCGAAAGGAAATATTTATAGAAAATATTCATGTCAATACATAGACCGGTGATAAGGTTTAAGGAAGGTAATGGATATTAGAGAGAGAGAGAGAGAGAGAGAGAGAGAGAGAGAGAGAGAGAGAGAGAGAGAGAGAGAGAGAGAGAGAGAGAGAGAGGTGAGAAATTTGTGGGTTTTATTCCTAGAAAAAAATATCTCTATTAGACTTTTTTTCTCTATAGTTACAAAAAAATTTTGGTATAATTTCTGAAATCAACAAATCTATTTCACATATATTTTACCCATTAAAACTTCCAATCTATGAATTACTTTAGAATAAACGAAGAAGCATGAAATAGTCATTAAAAAAATTCCAATGAATGAACTCTCATGGAAAATTCAGCATTCTAAAGAACATGTTATTTCAATAGACAGTATTCCGATTACTGTTTATAAAAAGTTTTTATTGGTTATCAAGTCAGGATAATTCCTATCTTGAAAAACATCACGAAAAATATGAACATAAAAAAGGAACAATTAAAACATAAATTAAGGATAATACCATTCCGTTTCGTTTGTATTTGTATGTTACTTTTTTACCTGAATACAGGTTTTGTAATATTCAATTTAAAAATACTATAAAAACTTCGAGACGTAGAAGCTCAAATTTCCAAAGTATTTTTCCTACGAAGCGTTGGATGAACATTCACCTAAAAATTAAGTACGTATATAAAGGTAGAGAAAATATCAATATTTCAAGGTTTCATTTTCATGTTCATATATTCATGTGCGTTTTTCACACGTTACACCACTTTTCATTCTCATTGGTTTGTCTGTTTTCTTTCAAAGAATTTATAAATTTAGAATCGAATTTTACTCTTTAGAATCCTGCTCCTTTGCCCAAAAACATTGTCCAAAATTTATGAAATCTATATAACTAATCACTATTGTTGGATACTATATTTGGAGTGCTATTTTGTTAAAATAAATGTGTATTATAACATGATTAAACTTTCATTCAGTGCACTTTATGGATTCTTAGAGGAATAACAAAAATATTTATAACCCAGAATTTTACCTCATCAAGATGCATTCTGTAGTTTACTATTATTAAAAAATTATTCCTCACACCTGTTTATATTTTTCATGTGAATTTATGGTTAGATTTAAAGAAAAGTCTCACCTGATTTCGTCAAATTCAAACCTTTAGCGTTTATTGTATGCATTTCTCAATATAAAATGATCAATTAAATTTCTTACCTCTCATTCAGAAATATTTTCCATTTCGCTTCCCGTAATCTCCCTGCAGAA
>NC_090726.1:167555695-167558195 GCF_036898095.1 Palaemon carinicauda
AAAAGAAGAAATAGTCTATTTCAGATACACATTACATATTTAGATGCGTCCATAAAGGTTTTCCAAATACAATCCCATTACAAACGAACATAAATGGTCGCTATTACCAACATTATCGAAAAACTGTCTTCTACTTATTAGAATACTAATGGAAAACCATTCTTGTGGGGCCATGTTATTTCCGAGATTTGGTCAGCCATACAAAGAAAAAACATCGATTATATATTGATTAAAGGCAAAACAGTTACTATGATCAATAAGGCATACTTATTTCATGCTTAAAAAAAAAATATAGTATTCATTGTGCAGAGATAATAGTAGTCCATATGTCTCTCGAAATAACCTGCACTAGTCTTTTTTTGTTTCCATCGATCGTTAAAGTTTTACAAAGTCCTAAACTGGGAAGTTCATGAGCTGAAATAAACGTTTTAAGAAGTCTACTTTCGATATCTTTGACTGCCGTAAAATGTGATAGTTTCTTATATCCGTATGAATGTTTTATTTGTACCCTAAAAACGAAAACTCCCGTACCTCTAACCTAGAAAATATTTAAACTCAGTTTTCCTTTAATAAACTAGCTTTTTTTTTTTTTACAGAAATATAATTTTCTTATTAATATCAGTCTCATATAATGATAACCCAAAAGAGAACGTATAAAAAATTAAAATGTAGATAAATATGAAATTCTATTAATTCAGGAACAATTATATTTCAGTCAACAATGCTTATTATATATAATATAAGACTCATAGCGTATTTAATTTAACGCATGAGATTTTATATCAGAATAAACGAAAAGGGTGAACCATCTTCATAAGTAACAAAATTACTACGCAATTTCCTCATGGACATTGCAATCTCCTCTAGGGTATTTCATTCCACAAAGTCTCTCCCACTAGAGATCATAGAGAAACGAAAATAGATATTCTGTTGATCAACGAAGTCAAACTGGCGACCAGAAATTGGAATGGACTTTCGGAAGTTATATTCAAGTAAACAGTCAGTGCTTTAAATGATTTCCTATTGTTCTTTGGTATAAACTGAAACTTTATCTTAAATATATTGATGTAAAAAAGATGTTAGACAACCACTTTTTAGATTGCGTTAGTGAAAATGTTAAGATAAGTGTATTCTCAAGGTTTTTTCATTCATGTTTAATAAACGTTTGACGCTCGGAAATACTAATGATAAAAATAATAGGTAAAAGTGCATCATACTGCTAATAAATCTACACAAATTCATTTCCATATTATTTACACTAAAAACCGTACGTGAATTTTTTTTTTTAGCTTCAATTATCGAATATTTTCTTATATTGAGCACTTCTTCCTGTACAAGAACTACGCCACCTTTTCCCGCAAACCAATACTTTGACTCCATCTAGAATTTTACCAAAGCCCTCTTCACTTCCTCCTTTTCAACTGCCTTACTACCTACTCATACTATATCAGATTTAACTTTATTATCACTTGGTAATCATATAATGTTTTTAATTATCAGTCTCTCACGCTAAGGGATCCATAATTAAACTTCCTCATTGTCCACTTTTCTCGCTTCGAATTTTGTTATTCTTCATGATTATATGTTTTGATCATACATCATTGAATATTTCAATTTCCTGCTACATTTCCGAATGGTTCAACAGATAAAGAAAACTATTAGATATGTATATTAATAAAAAAAATTATGAATAACCTATTATAAAGTATACTGCTTTGATGCTGAAAATTTTCCTTCCATGAAAACCCGTAAGAAGGTAAATTAGGTGATAAGAATTATTGATCGACAGATTTTTATATGGAAAAAACCGCCCAAACCTTAAGTAATATATATGTATATATCCATATATATATATATATATATATATATATATATATATATATATATATATACATATATATATATATATATATATATATATATATATATATATATTTATATATATATATATATATATATATATATATATATATATATATATATATATATATATATATATATATATATATATATATATATATATATATATATATATATATATATATGTATATATATATATATATATATATATATATATATACATATACACACACGCGCATATATATATATATATATATATATATATATATATATATATATATATATATATATATATATATATATATATATAGGTATATGGCTGCAGGGGCATTAAAACAATTAGAACAGCGCCAACGTTATCCTTGCGTGTCGTAAGAGGCGACTAAAAGGGACGGGACGAGGGGGCTGGGAACCCCCTCTCCTGTATAAAAATCCTGTGAGACATCATCAAAACGGTAGGCCTTGTTGCTTCCTCCGGTGCCTTAGATGACCGCGGAGGTAGCAGCAGTAGGGGTTTCAGCATTATGAAAATCACACCATTAATTGGTCAGGTGCAAAGAAATTGGTTCATTCAAATTACTTAGTGGAAAGAAACATCATAGAGTCCAGTTTCATAAAGGAAACCTTTGAAAACAACTTG